>NC_072460.1:143592-213592 GCF_027596085.1 Anoplopoma fimbria | reverse complement strand
CTGATTGGGAGTTGGATATAAATGCAGGTTTCTCTCTGCAGTGTGTTGTTACTGGAATTAATACAGAGACATTCAGGTCACAGGTTTGATTCTCACAGAGAGCAGCAGCCCCAGTGAGATATCGGCTCAACAAGTGGACACACAACTGTTAAATAAAACCTTCTTAATTCTGCATGATTGTACCTGGAAAATTACTCAACATCATATTTGAAGGAGTGGTGGTGTCTGAAGGCACAGGACATCAAATTTCAAGTCAAGACATAAAAATCGGGCATTCAGCATGAGAGATTTCCTGTTCCGTCCTCTCATGTTGCCTCAAGGGATCTTTTTAGAAGACATGCAATAGATTTTATTGTATCCATATGTTTATATTATCATTTTCATTGAGAAAATAGACAAATGTCACTGTTATTCCCATCTATTTGTAGTTCTATGGCCAAATTTAGAGAAGTGGACAGAGTGACACATAGTGAACATACCATCTTTGAAGGACCCACGCTGATTCTGGTTCCTCTTTCTCCCCAGGGTTCGCTGTGAGGGAGACAGCAGTCTGAGATTAACGCTGTGGAACGCATGTGCCTCCATAATACCCAGTTTTTATTCTATTTATTCTCCTAATATCTCATTCTCTCTTCAGCACTGCCTCTTTCTTTTAATGCTTAAATGTAGCATTTTTCAGTGTACTCTGGTACCATCACTATGACTAAAGGAGAATTTGACAGAGGTCTATGCTGGCTGTTACATATGAATCTGATAGAAGAACAAAACTGTACCAGCTGGGCTCTATGTTGTCTGAAGAACATAACTAAAAATGAAATCGCCACTTTCATTTAGCCAACTGCTTCTGATACACCTGAATTACTGAACATTCATATCATTCAACAGATAAGTGGATTAAAAGGTCTTTTTACAGTAATTTTTTGCTAGCCATCTGCAACTGTGAATTCCATAAATGGTCAAAGTAAAATACTGTCCTTTGATTCCCCACCCCCCTGTACCTTGCGCCCAGGGCTGCGAGCTGGACCAGGACTGGCTGCTCTGTCCTCTCCGACAGGTTTCAGCGTGGCCCCTCGTCCCGACGCCATGGCTTCAATGTCCAGGCTGGTCACAGCCGCTCTGTATGACTTGTTCCTGCGGTTCCTCCTCAAAGCAAAACCGTCTCCATCACTGTCATAATCCTCCCAGGACACATCTGGCCCCTGGGTTGAGTGACGGCTCCGGGTCCCACTGCTGGAGTTCTCAAGTCCCACTGGGAACGTCACCACGGTGGTGTGGTGGCGGATTTTATGCCGGCTGGCTAAATTCTTGGGAATGAGCTGGTTGGTGCCAACCTTCCGGGCTGCAGGACTCTGGGTGCTCAACACTACCCGTTGAGGTACAACCAGGCTGCCTACGACGTCTTCCTGGGGTGTGGATGTTTCAGATTGGGTTGTGGGGGGTTTGTGGCTGGCAGCAGTCATCGCCAGGCTCAGATATGTGGAGTTCTGTGGAGAAGTGGCTCTCCAGAGCTAGAGGGGCCTGGTCGCCCCTGTGGCTGTCCAACTGGCTTCGGGACATGGTGTCCTCCCAGCGTCACCTCGGCCCGGTCTACTGAGATCTTCAGCACCTACAACATCAAACGAGTCTGAAGAGGAGGGAAAAATAGACATGTATATAAACTAGCACCTTAGATGGAGACATGGGAAAACAACAGGGGTAATGTGAGTGTCACCAGTCTGGATGATCCTCGAATACCACCAGTGACCCACACTGGGGCTCCCAGATCTCTTCCCAGCAAAGAAGCCGTGATTCAGTACCCCTCTCACACACGAGTCCCAGTTGTGTCCGTCCTCAAACTCATTCCAAGGGACTTAACCCGTGACTCAGGCTCACTCCCACACTGCTCACTCCCACACTGCTCACTCCCACACTGCTCACTCCCACACTGCTCACTCCCACACAAGGCACACAGAAAAAAACTTCTCCAGCCAATCTGTGCGCCACAGAAACTTAGTGTGATTAATAATAATAATAATCAATCCTTTATTAATACTCCAGACACACAGGCAGGTTAACTCTATAAACATGTCATTGTAGCCACAGAGAAGAGAACAACAGCTTTGACTGCAGACTGAAATGACTTCATGTTAGAACTCCGACAGTAAAAGAAATCAGACTGTTTGCTGCTTTTCCAACAACTTCTCTGCCTGACAGAGGGATTAGGGTGGGGACAAAAATGTCTGCCTCACATTCCCATGGTTCATAACAGTTCAACAAACATTGAGTTCAACAGCCGCCTTACCTGTGAGAGGTGAGGTGGCCTGACACAAACACCAGTCTTCTTCTTAAACGACAGCCTCGTTTCCAGAGAGCTGGCCGGTGCGTAAAGGTGCGTAAAGGTGCGTAAAGGTGCGTAAAGGTGCGTAAAGGTGAGTAAAGGTGAGTAAAGGTGAGTAAAGGTGAGTAAAGGTGCGTAAAGGTGAGTAAAGGTGAGTCCAGCAGCAGACGCGCTCCTGCTCCTCTGCTCCTCCTCCTCTCTACTTTTCTTCTTCTCCTCTCACTTCCTCCTCTGTTTGCCTACGTCACGACAGGTAAGTGTCAATCAATCATCGTAAACTGGCAGGTAAAAGCCGACAGCAACAGACGCAACTTTTCCCCAGAAAAGCAGCTTTATTGTGTTTTTGGAGCTTTGTTTACTTCACAAATCAACCTTGAAACATAAAAAGTGATTTCAATAAAATGCATTTTAAAAACTCGGGTTGAGTTGGTAATGTAACGTCATGTGATCAAAAGCATTTTGTAAATACACAAAGATAACATGTTCCCTCTTTCTCTTTATATCCATCAGTGTCTCCCTCCATGAAGGCAAATAGCTCTCTGTCCCCCTCTGGTGACCAACAAGTGGAACTACAGCCTCGTCACTGATTAATGACTGCATGTGGACTACATTAAAGTGCAAACATCTATTTAAATGCTTCCCTACATTTCTGATTTTTTTTGTTTGAGTTTTCCCATCAAACGGATTCTGAAGCAGTAACTAGTAGATGAAGTACTCCTGCATGTAACATAGGTCTGCAGCACTATTTTGTTAGTTTATTCATTTTTCTAGTTATTTTCTATTGCATATTTATTATTTTGTATTTTTACTATTGTTAATTTGCCATTGGTGGTATTTTGGTTGTATTCATATAAGAATTAACATAAAATACTAAACACCTCAAAAGTAACCAGAAGGGAATCAACCTCAACAAAAACTTAAAATTAGAAGCTTCAGGTGGCATTTATTTGGGAACTTTTATATTTGCGCTGTTGGATTGTATCGTTTCTGAAGCAACACAAACACACTCTGAAGTTGTTTGGTGATTTAAAGATTTATTGTCTTCATTTTAACAGTCTGAAAATATAATTATACATGAATTAGCCAACATTCTATTCAAGCAAGGCTGAGACATGTAATATAATGCAATATGGAAACAGTGAAACAACAACAATCTGAGAGGGTCACTATATACAGAGTTTAAATATATATAGAAAATCAAATGGCAATGACGTTTACATCATTTTTAATTTCAACATCATATGGCATCCGATGAGAGTTCATTTGAATAATTCCAAATGATTCCCCAACCAGGACCATGTATTTCATGACATGATGTGTATGCTTGATAGCCGACATCTGTAAAAATGTAAATCTAACATAAATGTAGTAAACATAGAGAACATTTTCCATTGTGTGGGAAAACCTATGTGTCACGCTCAGCAAGAGACTTCTGACTTCGGTTACTCTTAAATATCACAGATTAATGCTCGGCCTACATTTCAAATGTTACTCACATACATTCAACACAGTTTTCCCAAATTTCAACATTTAACCCCAAATTGATGAACCCATGCCTAAAAAATGTGAGAATCCAAGGAATGTTTGAAAATGTGGAACTGGAGGGAACAGTTAATAAATGATGAATACATTTTACTGTATAATTATCAACCTTTGGTGTCAGTTCTGTCACTTAAAAATGATCTTCCCGAACGTGAATTATACAATACAATGTATAAGTCTGGCTCATCTATTATAATCAGATGCTTGAGTATTGAAGCTGCAGATTATGAATACACAGCTGAAATGATCTAATTATCTAATGTTACGGCCGTTTCTGGCAGACATTGAGCTCTCTCTATTCTGTAAGCAGATCTGCTCATCAAAGATTTATCCTTCAGGTTAGTGGGGCGAAGGCCGGAACGGGACGCAGGACAAACTGATGTCTTTTCTCTACTTTTGCAATATTCAGTGTGCAGATGAGGCCTCTGGATGCTGCTCTTGGTTTTTGGAATGGCCATCTTGCAGGATTGTTCTCACATTGTTTGTCTTTTGTTTTTCACTGAAATTCCAGGTTCCCAGGTTCAAATGTGCTTAATAATACATGTCAACACGCTCGATACACATTATGCAACACACGCACGCAACAATTCACATTCATGATCATAATAGCTTAACATTTAGGTCACATATAGAAAAATTTAAATTGGTTCATTTTTCCAGTGATATTTTGTCAAATTAAATTTGCACAGCTACATATTCTTTACATTATTTAAAATATCATATATATATCAATATTCCAAATCCACAGAGAAATGACAACACACTTATCTAAAGAAACAGAGTTAGTTTGAGCAGTGTTAGGGTTACAACTGTGGCAGTAAAATGAAATCATTGAGAAAGTGCTTCTATGAGCTTGATAAAAAAAATCCCATGACTAGGAATATAACATTATAAGATATGATATTGTCTACATACAGAATGCATTTAGCTGCTTCAGGGTTTAATAAGCATTTGCTGAGTATGTCCATGCCACCTTCAGATGACACAACTGTAATAGAGCTACTTTTCCATTTATTATATAATGGTGCGTATGGCTAATGGAGGGGAAATAGACATGCAGTAACCCATGGCAAAATGCTCACAATTAGCCCCTTTTCAATCTATCACAAACCTCTTTGCTTGAGTAACTCTCCTATGTGAAATAGCTGCGATTGATTTACACGAAAGCAAGTATAGACACTAAAAATAAACTTAATATAGTTAAGTACACGTGCATTTATAGCATGTCTTAAGCCAGGAGAATCAGCACGTCATAGCTATTGTTAGCACTAAAAGAGCAAGAGTTTGTGCCAGTAAGACTTTCAGTGGAGGGTGGTGAGTTATGCCACCCACGCTGAGCCTCAAAGCCGGCGTGGACAGCAGCAAACCGGTCCTGCGGTCGGAGGTTGAAGACAGGGTGCAGAGAAGACAAGCTTTTCCCCGCTGTCCAGTGTACAGTGCAGGGTGGAGGATCAGGGATGGGGAGGTGTTCAGTGAAGGCCTTGGGGGTGGGGGTGTAAGGGTGGGGGATTGGAGGGGGAGACGGCCCAGTTCACTGTTTGGCTATATCCCCTTTCTTCAGAATGATCTGCCGCTGCCAGGGGGCCAGCTTGGTCTCGTCATAACCCAGGTTCCGTAGTCGCTCCAGCTCCGTCTTCTCCTCCATCTCTTTCACCTGTTTGGCCTGCTGCTCTGCTTTTCTAGATGCACCCATGAAGAAAGGTGGACAAAGGGCCAGAAAATAATAGTAGAAATAAATAAAAACTGTCTCACATTAAACCAGTTTCTATATTAAAATATAGACACAATTAGTACTCTAGTTTGATTCTCTAATGTGCCTATTAGTCATGCATCTTGTACTCTTTCATTACACGATATGGCAAAAAGTGTTTTGACACCAACATCTCATTCAAAAACTGAGGTCATGGCTACCTGCTGGTCAGCTTAGTTCTTCTAAACCAAACTGGGAACTGGAAACACTTTTGACATGGCCTTGTATGCAGGGGAAACTGGAGAGGGCCTTTGTCGAAAAGTTTGGCTTAATTAACGCTGCATTAAAATGTTTCTTCACTAGAACCAGAGGAAAAAGCTCTCAACATAAAAAGTACATTGTGCTGTGTGTGGTGGATCAGGGTGTCCACATACTTCAGGCAATATAGTGCATTTCAGTGAGTCTGTGTGTGTGTGTGTGTGTGTGTGTGTGTGTGTGTGTGTGTGTGTGTGTGTGTGTGTGTGTGTGTGTGTGTGTGTGTGTGTGTGTGTAGTGAAATTCTTCTGTACATATTCCAGAAAACAACTAACGGATAGCAAAATATTAAAACCAGAAGCCAGCATTTAATATATACGTAAGCTACACATGATTTTTCATGGCAGGAGTGGCACATATGAAACAAATGTTATTAATGATGGCTCGGTTCTATGAAGTGTCCCAGAAAGCCACAACAGTGAACAAGCATGCACCAGGATGTTTTTATCTTATTAATTAGCATACACCTGTGCTTTTCTCACTTTTTAGGACATGCCCAAATGTCTGCTGCAACAAAATGTGTATTTGAGCACTGAGGTCAGCAGGGTGAAGACAAAAATAAAAAAGAATGCGTGAAATGACGTCACTCTGTTGATATAATGCGATTGGCTGCTCGGGGGAATAATTACGAAAATGCTTAAAACACATGGAAATTGTAGCGGCAGTTGATTGACCGTAACCCCGTTACTTAGTTGCAGTCAGCGTTGCTGAGTTAACTTCCCTAATGTACTAAAAACTAAAAAGACAATGTAAGCTAGGCGTTTGGGTTCCTTTGGTATCAGAAGATTTTAGACAACACTCGGAGGAATATCTGCCATTACTTAGGCCGCAATGACACCTACACCAGGTGAGTGTGGTGGAGAGGAGGACTTTTAGTGTTTGGCAGTTACTAGCTATACATAAGGAAATAGGTTAAGAAGTAAACATCTGTGGTTTAACAATGTGATTTGATTCATCTAGATATAACCCTGTGTTTACCTGAAATGTTTTACCCCCACACCATGACATAGTGTGACCATTTGTGGCCACTAGATGGAAGACTTGATTTCAAATGTATTGTCTCTAGTACAGTTTTACAATTATGGTTCTCTAATCATCAAGCTTAATGTTAATATTACTGTGTGGAATAAATAGTTTCTTACCTTTTTTGTTCCCTGTCACATCAGGAGGACATAAGCAAAGAAGAAAAGGTGTAAATATCTTCAACAGCAACAACAAGCTGTTCAATGAGTCAAAGCAAGTAGAACATTATTATAAGGCTGACCAATGACAAACGAAAAAGGGAATTTTATACAATCAACAGTAAGTGGCGATGACTGTAATGGAACATTTATATACGCTATACATAAATGAGAAATATCTTTTTAAACAGATCAACAGAATGTTTCATACAACAATGTAGAGACAGAATGTTATAGAGTGTTTGTCATCTTTTGTTCCAGGCGTCTCACGTTCTGTAATCTCATAATTAAAACATCTTTAGTTTAATGCCATCTAATAATGTACACCAAACCTGAACACGCCACTCAAAACACTTTGGTTTAGGTTTAACACTTAGACCCCAGTGCAAGTACCCAAGATTTCAAAATCCCATCCTCATCTAAATATATACTCTTTACTTTTTTGTTGAGGAAAACTTTGTTTACAAACTATATTTTAGCAAATCACATGTCTGTGCCTCAGTATGTAAACCACAGATTTGATTACTGCTTGAGTTACATTAATGGGAAAGAGGCTTTATACTGTTTTTATTTGTACATACTTTACAGTGAGATCTAGCATCAGAAACATGACTCTGAGCGCTGCAGTGAATTAGAAGGATTTCTTTAAGTGAATATAATCACTGATAATAGATGTCCACATCAACTGCATTAACTGTTGAAACTAACAGTCGTCCGGCAAGGCATGAAACACTACTGATGAAATGGATCAGTACAATAGTGTTGTGTAGAAGAGCCTGTCACAGTGCAGAAGCATGCCATTCAAAACCGAATGCTTATAGAGTTGAAAAACACTAACAACATACACTTTCTGTCATGTCCACGAGTCCATTCCATCTGGAATATAGGGGACATTATGTCGGTGTAATGGTGCAGGAAATGTTTTCTTGGCACTAAGTTGAATGCCACATCTTACCTGAACACTGGCCACAAAGAGATACACTCATTAATCAAAAAAGGGAAAGCTATACTTCCATCAAGATGCTTTGTTATCTTTCAATGTAATGCATCTCATATTGTCTCAGGCATATTAGGTTTACTTCAGCATCATGTACAGCCTCCAGATATCAACCTTTGGAGGAGACAACACTGATAAAACTCAGCAGGAACTGTGTGATACTATTGCATCAGCACCGACTAAACTCTCTGGATCCTTTCCAGCCTGTTGGTTCATTGACCACCGGTACGATGCCTTGGCTCAGTTTACCTAATAACGTGGCCCCAAAGTGTGTCTGAAAATTGGAAAAACATATTATGGTACAAAGAATGGTCGTTTTATCTTTGTGAAGAGACACCCAAAAACACTAACATATTTGAACTTGATTAGCGCGATCTCATCCTACTGGCCCAGGATATAATGAACATGGTACAAGATGAGTCAGAAAACAGACGTGCAGAGCAACCCAGCTTCGTTCCTCACCTCTCTTCGTCCATTTTCTTCTTCATCATGTCTCTTCTCCAGGCCGGCATCGATGCCAGGCGTGCAGCCTCCTCCTCAACCTGTAGAGGGGCAGAGGGGTCGGGGGAGACAGAGAGAAGGGCCCATACCAGTCAGTAAAGAATTTGATCTATAACAGCTGGATTAATTAGAACAATACAAATGACTATTTAATGGATGTTCAATGCAATAAGCTGTCTCCCAAAGTTATGTATTGCGTCAAACAGTTCACATATGCAAAACAGACATTAAACACTCATTTTAGTTTTTAAATACTTACATCAATTTGTGTGGCAGTAAATTGTCTTTTCCATGGTCTTACTCTGCAAAGTTATTCACTCAATAAACCTGCTTACTGAAACTTGAGTTAACTTGAGTTTCAAGGTGGTTATAATACTTATAATACTAGAAAGTGTAATGTCAAGGGCTTTGAAGACCTCAATCAAAGGTGGTATTGATGTGCTTCATGCTTGCAGTCTCACATAAAGCCTCTCTACATGCTGGAGAGAGCAGGAAAACTCCTGCATAGAAAAACTAGTGAAACGTTACATATATATATATATATATATATATATATATATATATATATATATATATATATATATATATATATATCCAGTATACACATTCTCAAACGACAAATGGCCTTTATGGAAGTACGTAAATAGAGCATATAGTGTACTGTGTAAACAGATGTATGTGCTTACAACAATAAATAGAGCGCACACACACACACACACACACACACACACACACACACACACACACACACACACACACACACACACACACACACACACACACACACACACACACACACACACACACACACACACACACACACACACACACACACACACACACACACACACACACACACACACACACACACACACACACACACACACACACACACACACACACACACACATACACAATAGGTACTCTCTCTCCTATTCCTTTAAAATAAGACAAAGCCTTTTAAATGGCCAGGACACTGTTTTACAGGACATTCTGGCAGAAGGTGCTCTCAAACAGTAACCGGATCCTTTTCTCTCTTCCAGGCTGTAATCGGAGGAGGACTGGTGGGAGAGAAAGAGGGCAGCAATCTTGGATTTCTCATCCTCACCTGACGAGATAGATTACCCTTTTGCATTCCTGTGACTGAAGCATTTCACTTGCCCTGGCAAACACGATTCCAGGTAAGATTATATACACTGTACATTTTTAATGATTCCCTCGGGAATTACAGAGAAAGAAAAAAAGTTTAAAAAAATGAACCAATCAATTTGCTATTAAGTGCAGAAGTGCACATGTGAACTGGTAATTAGTAAAATGGTCAATTGTGGGTTGTATTGCTATTGGAACGACTATTAATTAATACTGCTCATCCACAAGTCAAAGATGTACTTATGCACCATTCAAATCCAGCTATGTTGTATGGAAGGAACATGAACAAATGTTTAGTGTATGCAGTACTGTAGTGCTGAGTTAATACATCCGTACAAACCAACTTGCGTGAGTGGAAGTAGTTCATCAGTGACTTTTTGAACTCAGCCATGGTACTGTAATGCACTGCCCATTTAAGATCATTAGTGATGTCATGAGGATGTCTGTTAGAGGTAACTAGAGCACTGAATGGAGCCCAGAGGAACATGGAGAGAGCATGCAAACTCTGCACAGGATTCAAACCTGTCCTGTTAGAAATTCAGTTACCCAGCCTATACCCAATGGATCCAAAAAGGTGATTTGTTTTTGGGGCAGGTTCATGTCTTCCTTTGCGCCAAACAACAAACTACATCTCTGTGAGCCAAAGTGTGTAGCCAATACAGTGTAATAGCCTGGCATGCATCCACTTCAATCAATAATTGATGCAATATCAATTGTTAACAGGCAAGTTTCTCGAAATTCCCAATAATTCAGGTAAAACTTGTGTTTTACTGTTTCACTGCGATTGTGCCTGTACATCATTCTGGATTATGACTGTGGGATTTGTTGTGAGAAGTTCACATTTATCTGGCTTATATTAGTAAAGGGAACTTGACCTTGATACTTACAGGCAAGGCCGCTGCTTTGTTATTATTATATTCAAGAAATCATGTGCTAGCAGTTGGTGGCAACTTGTGTAGTGTTATTGCTGGCATGTTAAATGAATAGCTTATTAGTCACTCGTTTTGTACAGTATAGTTTTTTATATATATATATAAAATACAATCTTTTGATATGGTTTCCTTGACAATGTAGTGGGTTAAGTATTGCAATATCAATTCAACAAATTTAACAGTCTTTGTTATTTGTTTTATTTGCTAATGCTGTCCATTGTCTGGACTTAATGTTGACTTAACGGTCAGTTGAATATGTGTCAGCAGTACTGTAAGTATAAATATTTGACCTTGTATGGTGTGCAAGCTTGGTAGATTAAAAGTGGAACAAATGATAGTTCTGTACATGACTTTTACTGTATAACTATAATGCAGTATTAAAAACATTTACCACACACTCAATACTGTGCATTTACATTCATCGAATCTGAAAGAAGTTCTGTACATAAATACAAATGTAAATATAGGCCATTAAGTTTACCAGCTGACTGCTTCCTTCCTTTTTTGAGCTGTGAGTTGATTGAGATTCACTGTAACCTTCTTATGGCTCCTGTAAGCCACAGATAGCATGACAGCGGGTGGTGCTAAGAGGGTTATTTGAAGGTAATCTTGAAGCTACAGAGTAGACACTATGAGAACAGGCATGGCAGCAGAGGATTACGCATTCGCATTCTTTAATTGGTGCATATATCAGTGTGATTATTTGAAACGTATTAATTTGGCCTAGATCTGTATTCAAATAATTAGATTTTATGTTGGCCATGTTTTTCAGTTAAGTAACCCCAACAGTTGAAGTAGAATGTTTTAGGAAAGAACTACTGAAATCATGTAATCACATGAATGTCAACAAACTTTATTACTAGCAGGAATGTAGAAACCAAATAATTGGGGATCACAAATTTAAATTATGGAAAGCTTGAACAGATCTCTCAACAACACATAAACAGAGTAACAAAAACCACGGAACAGACGAATACAAATCATTGATTTGATGTTTATTTAGAGGGTTATAGCTTTGTCAAGGGAATGCTTTCAGTTGTTCTGAAATACTAATGAAAATGCTCAGATCTGTTTCTCCAAGCCTTATATTACCATTCCTGTTCATCTTTGTAATCTATACTCACAGGCACACGGTCTCAGGCTCAAAGACCAGGGTCATTTGTGAACCACGAGTAACCATAAACTCTTGCAAACCCAATAAAGACATGGTTTCTTTGCCTTTGATTTCAAACCACAAAGAGACGTTAAAATGATTTGAATGTGTTTCCCCTTACTGAGTTTATTAGTTTTATCAAACTGTCACTATTTTATTTCCAATGACTGTCTAACCAGATACCGTCTGGAGTTTGATTTTGGAGTGAATCCAGAGGAATCACTGAGTATCCAAAGTGTGCAAAGTTTTACCAGTCATGTCCTTCATTACAAAGAGGTATTGAACAAACACACTACATGACATTTATGGCATTTTTTTTTTCCTTTTTATAACTTTCCTTCAAGTAGTGTTTCACGGCAGTCAATCATATTAGATTAAAAAAAGCTCTTGGTTCAAAACAATTCTAAAATAAATAGTTGTAGCACTTTTTTTGTGTTTTTTGACATCACAAGCTTTCTTTTCATCCACTTCAGTATATACAAAAGTTGATGTTAGTACAGCTAAGTGGATGCTCTTTGCTTTGCGGCAGTTAAGTCCCTTATGTGACATGACCTAAAAGCTAACACACCAGATTAGTTTCCTTTCTAAGCATACTCCACTTTGCAGGTTAGTTTCCCTGATCCTGCTCTTTATGCATTCCCTCTCTGGTTGTACAGGTGAACTGGGCTTTTAGTGAACCCTTAGTCCACATATTTGTTAGATATCAAAAAGCTCAGCTTCCTTCTCTTTCCAAAAAGCAAAGCTTCGGTCAATGTATCTGATGATCTCTTCATTGCTGAACTCTTTTAGCTCATAGATCAGTTTAATTGAGTCTTCGTTATGTTCATTCCTGGGTGGAGGTTTATCAACATCAGGTTCCTCTATGATTTTAACTGTAAGAGGCGGAACGTGATTGACTGGATCTTGTTGTGTGCTTTTGGTTGTGTCCTGCAGTGTCTCAGCTTTTGCTGTTGCATCAGTCTGTTGTTCAGTTTTGGTTGTCAAGCTCTGCATATGGTCCTGCTCTGAACTTTTTGCATGAGAAACTACTGCCTCATTTGATGATATCTGCTCACTGTTTTTTAAATCCCCCTGAGTATTTTCCGCCAATGAATTCTGCAGGGTTTCCTGCACCACACACTGGCCATTGTCAGATATGGCGTCATGTGCAGCAGGTGATGATGGTTGAGGAACATTTGATTGTGAGGCTGGTGGGGAAGGTTGTGGTGATGGTGGAACAGGATGGGTAGGTGGTGGAGGAGGTGGAGGATGAGAAGGTGGGGGAGGGAGTGAGTTCTGCATGATGGACATGTCAGGAGACATGGAATGTAAAGAAGCCGTCATCACACCTCCCCCATCATTTGAGTCTCCAAAATACTTGTGTTTTATGTCCTCAAAACCATCCGCCCAGTCTCTCTTCCCTCTCTCAATTTCCTCCATGACCTCCTTGTGGAACTGCCTTATGACCTCCCATTTATGGCTGCCAAGACGGTCAAACATTTCATAGCACAAGAGGTGGCGGAATTTGCGCTCACTGCGAGACATGTTCATTTCCAACAACTGGAAATATCCAAGCATGAAGAGGTCAAGGGTTAGGCTTTCGTAACTCACAGGAGAGCCGTTGATATGTGGCAAGAAGTGCTCTGGCCAGTAGATCATCTGGGCACGACTCAGCCTGCGGATCTGGCGTGTGGGCACTTGACTCATTATTGTCCTCCAGTGGCCAATCAGGTTCCCTACTACCTGCTTTGACTTCATGAAGAGGAGGAGTTTATCGTCTTCGCTCTGCATCTCCCCACCAATTTGTGCACTAAATTGGTTGTAGTCATCCCAGCCCACGTCTAAATGATTTCCTCTCCTACCAGTATGTTTAATCTGGTAAGTTTCAGAGATGGTATACTTCCGCCAGTGTTCGAGGAACAGGAAGACAATTCTTTCTTTTCTCATTTCAATGCATTCCTGGACATAGCTCAGATCTGTCTGCACCTCCAAGCTTCTTGTTAGTTGACCATTATTTAAAATGGGGTCTGCAGAAAGAACCTGACTGAAGTGTTCAATGTTAGTTGGAGCCATTACCTCAGAGGGCGCATAGGTTTTAGGAGCATGAGATGCGATTATAACTGGCTCTTCAACAAGTGGTAAGACTGATTCTTCCACAAATGGTACATCTCCATTGGTATGGAACTGAGGGACCTCAGCAGAGGAACAAGGGACCTCATCCTCACAAATTGTCTCTGGACGATAACTAGACTGACTTACCACAGGGAGTGACCTTTTGCGCTTGTACACCCTATTTGCATTGTTATCTGCAGACTGCTCATTCTGAATTTCATAATTGGCCTTGAGGTTCTTCACTGAAACTCCACACTGCTTTATCTCCTTCTCTACATCCTCTCTTGTTGAGAAGGACTGAGATCGTCCAATAAAGCCAGAGCCAACTGATCCATCTGGTTCAGATTGACCTGTGCTCACATTCCTTGCCTCTTCTTGAGAATATCCAGGACATATTAGATCCAAGATGTCTATCTCTTTCCCCCCCAGGGTGGCAAGAAGAATGGCCATACTCTTGAGCAGGGTAGAAATTTTGCTGCACCAGGCTGGAAGATCTTCAGCTTGGCCATGTACCTGCTTTGGATTGACAGAGAAGTACCCTTGATTGAGGGCAGCAGAAACTGGAAGGAGCTGGTGAAGCTCCCGCTCCAGTTCCTCCAGCTCCTTCTCAACTTCTGAAACCTTGTGCATGACCTGCAGGTTCTCAATTTGCTTCTCAATATGGTTTAGGTCATCCTCTGTCATCAGTTCCCCAAATGGGCCCAAAATGGCATTGTGGATATGGGAGTAGTGCCATTCCTGTGGCTGGTAGTGTCCGCTTGCCGCAAACTAAATCAGAGGTCAAAGGAGACCAAAAGACAAGAACAAAGGGAAGCAGAGGGGGGATTCCTTCAGCTCGAAATTCCTGGTGTGAACACACGCTTCAGTTCAAATCTATCTCGACACACATGATTTACATGGATTAAGTGGTGCAATGGCACTGCCTCATTACAAGCTCAGGACTTTTAATTTTGAGTCAAAGAGAACAGAGAAAGCTTTGTCCTATTGTCTGTGTGTGTGTGTGTGTGTGTGTGTGTGTGTGTGTGTGTGTGTGTGTGTGTGTGTGTGTGTGTGTGTGTGTGTGTGTGTGTGTGTGTGTGTGTTTTTTAATTTATTTATATTATATATTTATATAGCTGTTCTCTCCCATTGTCAGTTTTTTAAGTATTGGTAAGTTTATTCTGCTTTTACTGCCATCCAGCAGTTACGTTTTCCACGTGTCTGCGTCCCAAATATGTTGTAACACTACACTGTAGTGCAATGTTACATCACTGTTGCGTAATGCCACCAGTGGAACAAATAGACACACTTCAGTCCACACCCAACAGTGATAGAAAACCACACTGGGTGTGGTTGGAGGTGCAGCAGAGTTGAAAGTGTCAACCCAAAGAGGTAAGTGCAACAAAGGTTTTTCTGATTAAGGGACTTGGTATGGAGTTCCTCTAAAACGTATCATGATCTTCTTCCGAAGAAAAGTAAAAATAGTATTAAGTATTTTTGTTATGTTTACTGGTGGACCTGTAGTGTGAATGGGCTTGGCATCACACCACTGAATCAGCATGTAACAACTTGGAGCCACAAAACTCCATCATCAAACACCAGCCAACACTGAGAATCCATCAGTCAACTGTGTTGATGTTGTGATTGTAGTCAAGTATTCAATTCACTGCACCCCAAAGAGTCTCTGTGCTATAAATAAAGACTGTCAATATGAAATAAGAAACATGCATAGAGATGAATCAAGAAACAAAGAAATGATTTGAAAATATGTACGTATATGGATGACTATATGTAGAGCTAGTAAGGTCCAAGTTATCTTTTGTATTATTTACAGGGGAAAATATATCACTAAAATACTTTATGATTAGCTTAGTTTACTAGTTTTAGGCCCGACAGCCAGTTGGACATTCCAATGATGCCACTGAATAGAAATTGATCATCACTGTCACTAAAGGACATGTACATTAATTTCTTGCTGATGGTTCATTTTAGAGTATAAGATTGCAAATCTCGTTTACAATAAATTAATAATCAGTCAACTTGAATTAATCAAATCACATATTGCATAGAGTCCTTGTATTACACAGGACTTACAAGTGTTCAGATTGCTGAAGTATGAATTACTAATAAATAGCTTGTCTAAATACACAATATTTACACACCACTAGATTAGTAGATGTCATTGGGCCTCATTAACCAACCATTCATGAAAAAAAAAATCTTCAGAAAACCCACTTATGCAGTTTTCACAAAGTATCTGACATTCACCGATGTTTTCATATTTGGGATTTGTTCTTGGGTAAGAATATAATCTATGCACACTCAAGAGCTCACTGTTTTTTTTTGCTTTATCTTTCATTCTACACTTTAACCAAAGAGGATTCAAATAACAATTATATACAACTTTTTAAATAATTTGTTATATATTTGTATAATTATTTTCATTATTTTACAAACCATTGTGGTCTTTTTTAAATAACTAAACACTACACTAACACTTCAACACTGAACAAATATTAGCATCCCATGCATCTTTTTAGTGTTATTTTACACCACTACTATACTACTTTCTCTCCTGCAGAAGCACCTCCACTTCAGAACTGTTGACGAAAAATAATGGGCTGTAATTTTTACGTACCTTATCAACGTATTCATGAACAAGGACTTATAAAGACTGGGCGGGAGGGGAGTGGACGGGATTAACAAACCTCAATCTTTCAGCAAGGAGATCAAAGTTTGTTCCTCATGTGAAACAAGAAGGTAATGTTGCGTAACTTGCATACTTAAGTAATCACACTTCCGTGGTTATTGAAACCCAAATGACGATCTATTCAGAAACCTAACTAAGTAGTTTTTTACCTAAACCTCACTGAGTTTCCTGTTAAGACTGAAGTTTATTTTGAAAAGATGGTATGTATGTAACAACCAGAAATTGACACATGTTGCAGGCTTTGTTAGGAAAACAAAAAATGAGAAGTAACTTTTTGCAGGATATCTTAAAGAGCAATGTACGAGGATACGTTGACCCAATAGACAACCCTTTAACTACCAGGTTTTCAAAAACAAAATGGAAACAAAAAAAGTTCCAAACATTTAATAAGGAAAAGAAAATCGTTCCTCAGCTTTTTGTGTTTACCGCTTTATCTTTAAATTTTATATTTTTTTTATTTGCAGAGTGATCAACACATTTCACAACTACGCATATCATGCCCTTTAATGGAGTTGGGCAGGGTGTTTACCTATGCAAAAGAGGTTCAACTGGAACAAGCCTTCAATTTACGAGCATTATGGGATTCATGATTTTTAAGTACACAGGTTCGAACAATTATTCAGTGTAACATGTCTTGAACCTCAAGGTATTGGTGAATTGGGCCAATTGATTCTAAAGCCACATTATCAAATTTAGAAACAAAGTTTTATTGTGAAACAAGTTCAGTGTGTTGACTGAAACTTTGTGCCATTTATATGGTGTAAAGATAAGTGTAAGGCAGGTGAAGGCAATTAAACTGCAAAAATGCTCAAAAGCAATCTATTCCCTCACTTCGTCTCATTTGACAATACAACAATAACACTCTATCACACTATCAGGAAAGCAAAGATGCCAAATGAAGGTGTAGTCTCCACTCCCATTTGCTATTTCACCCTTACTAACTGTTTAACTGACAAGTTACAAAAAGACAGCAAAACACATGTCATGCATGAAAGTTACATTCATACAACCTGATTGTTCGAAATCACAAAAATGCACACTCAAATCCAAGAACCAGCTATCCCCTTTGTGTTGTTTTTTGTTTCAAACTGAGCCATATATAATCAAGAGCATTTCAAATTTACGGGACCACGAATGGGATAGCTAAGAAACAATAAACAGCCATGCAGCATCATGCCTACCTTGCGCTTGTGCTCGTCCTCCTCTTGCATCTTGACCTGAAGCTTTCGCACCATCACCTGTCTCTTCCATTCAGGGATGGCTTTTCCCTGTTCGTCGAGAGTGGGCACTAGCGCTTCCACATCCGCAAGGCTCATCTTCCGCCCCGACTCTGCTCCGCCACTGTTCCCATTGATTACAGCATTGGAAGACAGTTTCTCGTAGCTCGCAGAGGTCGACATGGTCCTGGCAGATCCAGAACCAGTAGGGCTGGGACTGGGACTAGGAGTGGTGGGTGGTGAGGCGCCAGACGTATCGGACGGTGGAGGGGATGGCGGCTTGGCTGGTGGGCTAGATGTGCGGGTTTCTGGTGGGGATGCAGTGTTTTCCTAGACAAAAAAAGACACCAATGGGACAGGAAACGTTGAATTTTTTTTTTTTTTTTTGAAACCAGGAACCACTCTCTTATTTTCCTCCTTAGAAAGATACAACTGGAAGGCAGAATTAGGCATTCTTGTGGACGTTTAATGTATCACACAATACAACATGTCTTAAATATTCGGACATATTCTTCTAGTTATCCTTTACCTTCAGTAGCTTAAGTTTAACTCATATGATGTATGACTACGTTGTCTCTGACTCATTCAGTATAAATGATGACATGTCATGATATCTAAATGCAGCAAAGTACAGTACTATCCGTTGAGTTCAGAGAGCTCTGGTGTCCCCTCGCTAACATTGTGCATAGTTTCCAAACTTATCAAATTTGGCAATTAACTAATTCTGTGGCAAGAACCCTGAATCATTTGTGTAAACTTTGTCTTGTTTGCATCAAGACAAATTCAGATTTATGAAGTTGCACTGACGTTGTCATGAAGGAAGCCTTACTGAGGGGTTCACTGGAGGACAGTGATGTATAGGTGTGTAACATTTGCATATTCCTGATTAACTATTAATCACACCTTTGATGGGTTTGGGATCATTTTGCTTAATTTCGGAAAATGTTCCGTATTCATTTGCCTTGTTACTTGGTTTAAAATAAAGGACAAAGTGACATCAGATCCACAAGTCATTGCAAACCCTTTGTCTTAATTTCTATAATGAGTAATGTCGTATTTGTCAGCGACTGTTACATACATGCTGCTGTCAGGTTGCACAACCAGCTCTGCTCCCAGTAGACCACATGACACTAAAAACCTGTGCAATTCAATACACTGTGCAATACAATAGTTATAATAGTTTCTGTCTGTATATATAATATTTCAGTTACTGTGGATTCTTTACTGTTTTTTATAGTTTTTGTTATTGCTCATTTGCTTATTTATAATACTTATTTTTGTCTCTTGCACTATCCTCGATGCTGCTGTAATCCTGTAAATTTCCCCGCTGTGGGACTAATAAAGGATTATTTTATTTTATCTTATCTTATAAATGTCTCATCATAGTTGTGGAAGGCTGTGGACCTACGTTGTTGCCTGTGGGTCCGCTGTTGGAGAAGACAGTGGTGTAGCCTTTACTGTGAGGTGTTGGCTTGAGGCTCTTCCCTGCTTTGATCTCTGCCAGCAGCTCCGAGTTGTCGCCAGTGGGGGACATCATGTTGAAAGATTTTGTGCCTGCAGACAAAAGGATGGAGCAGAAAAGTGAAACCGAGTAGAAAGAAAGACGGAGGGAGAGAGAAACGGAGAGAGTGAGAGAGATCCACTGGAGAAGAGGGAGAGAGAGAACGGTTGGGTGGCATTTCAGTGCTAAATATTTCATCCCATCAGGCAGGTAACAATGCTGCCCTCGAGCATGTTGCACAGTGACGGGAGGTCATTATGGACTCTACTGAGCCTCTCACAAGGATAAGCCTAATAAGGATATTCTAAAATGTTCAGGGTTCGCTTTAGACATGTATCTCTAATACACAATTTGAATATATCAAATGGCTTTCTAGCTACCAAACTCCCTCAAATACGTTTCAAAGACATTGCAAATGAACCAATGAGACTTCAACACATTAGGCCACTCACTTTCGGCCGTGAGTCAACCTTTGCAGTTAGCTGGGATTAGATGGGGAGGAGCAATTCCCAATTATTTCACTACAGTGAACCCAAAGAGACGAGGCACACAATCTCTTTCAGTGTCACCTGACAAACAAAGCTAAGCTACTGCTGAACTTTTAACTTTTAAAAAAGTAGGTTTCCATGGACCCTAATCTGCTTATAGTGAACAATGCACCAAATTCCGAGCGACTTTAAGTACGACCTCTATTGGAACTGAGATTACAAAGGAATTTGGTTTTTAAAGGACAGAAAAAAGAAAGGAAATTGAATTGTCAATCAGGCATTGGCAAAGTAGCTCACATAAAACGGTAACTAGTAAACTCAATGGTCAATGGGAAAGTACCAAAATATAGGCAGTAACTATTATTTTAGTCGTTTCTTTGCAACAAACATTTAAAATGTAGCTGGAAAATGTTCTGATCAAATGTAATAATGTAACGTACAACCAACAGAATTATTTTTAAACATTTACATTTCACATATATTGGCCCAAACACATCATGAGCCAACAGCTCCCTCACCTCTTTAAGTGAATGTAAACCTCCAATGAATTGAATGTCCTTAGTCCCTCATTGATCAATCATTTTGAGTTAGAGAAAAAGTCCTCCCGTAAAAATGTTCCTTGTTGAGGCGACCACAATGGTCTAGCTGGACACAAAGCCTCGCTAGCCTGCCACCCTCCTCTCTCTCCCTCTCTCCCTCTCTCTCTCTCTCTTAGGGAGGAGAGCGCAGTATTCTATTAAAGGCCCATCATCACAGTTGGGGGAAATCTAAAGGAATCACCAGTAACCAGAAGTGACAGCGAGCCGTTAGCAAGCCGGCCAGGAATTAACACGCATGCACACTCACTCACGGACAGATACAGTTAGGTAGGCACACACGCACACACAGACACACACAGACGCACACACAGACACACACAGACGCACACAGACGCACACAGACGCACACAGACGCCCTTCAATCCCCAGCTTGTTAGTCAACTACACCAGACCAATCCTTACTGCAGCTAACCTGACACACAATTCAATCATACACACATTCTTGACATGCACACAGTCTCACATTTACTGAATTACAGAGAAATAAAGAGAGCTGATAACCGACACACACACAAGCCTTTTACAACGTGCAGTTGTACACACTCAAAGTCTGGCCCGTAAACCGTTGTGAATAAAGGAAACAGCTGCTCAGCCCTGACACACTTTTACAACAACATGTGACAGCTCTTTAGGGTTAGTTTAGTGTCAACCGATTATATAATTCAATAGATCTTCATTGCCAGGTGAAATAAGTGCAACCAAACTCTTCTAAAACAATTTCTTACTTAAATGTAACTGGATAATTCACAAATAAAGTATGATTTCCAATTTTGGCAATATAAGAATATACCTTCATCCATTCTCTCCTCTCCTCTTCATTGCAGAGCTCCACAAACAATCGATTATCCACAATCAGATGTGTTCAAAGGCTAAAAAGTTACACCGGAGTGAAGTTGGTATACTCATATCTGTTTGAATACACTGTAATATTTGTGTGTTTTTGAGCCAAAGGTTATGTGTGTGTGTTTTAGCTAATATCTGTTTAGGCTCAGGGGTGTGTAAGGCCGGGTGGAGCTGTGACAGGTAGAGAACAATTGACAAATAGCCTTTAATGATGACGTCACTGCACAAAAGGTTTCCTGCTCTGGTTAAGAAACGTAAGTCGAGCTGCTTTATCTGTTAAAAGCTTCACTGTCGCAAAGCACTTCAGATAGAGACGTGTCCTGTAATATAAAAAGTAAGATCCTTTCCATTTGCTTAATTAATAGAAAACAATAGGGAACTTCTAACGATCTCCAGTGTTGCAGCAGCTTTTTCAATCAGCCACCTGCTTTATTGCCGTCGTCACGATGAGCGTCTGAGTTGTAAATTCATCTTGAGCTCTCAGATGTGTTGGTGGCTTTTCCTTTTATGACCACCTAACTGCCTGTTTATTACCTGATTAACGCTGAGGCACAAACCTGGCCATTAGTGAGCGCACACTGCTCTCTGGCTTTAAGGGCTTTATTGGTATCCTTCCATTAGGCAGCAGGTGAAGCCTAAATAGATGAGACAGTTGAATATTTGGTGAACAAAGCGTAAAGATAAAATACCACAAAAAGGTGCCTGAATGGAACAATTAATAGTTTACAACTTAACGTTGGTGTTTATTACTGGTATGTAGAAAAGGTACTGTATTTTGCCCTATGAGCTGCTTTTCAGCTATGACACCCAGCTGAAACCATATTATATTGTAATTTATCTTTCACTTAAACCTTTGTTTAAATAATGAGCTTCCCCACATGCCATGTCCATGACAACATAAATGACTTTTCTCTGTACCCTATTGGACTGTTTTACGAATTATAAAATGAGGTTATTGGAAAGTGATTCTGTATAATCTGTTTAGAAAATATAGATTTTAGTGTATAGCCTCAAACCACAGTACACAGGAATATAATTTAATCTATTCATCTTCACTGTATTGAGATGAGAATAAAAATTGTCCAAATGAAAAAGCTTAATGATTGCTCACTGTAAGTTAATTACCCAAAAGTATGATGGAGGTCAACGAGTCAACCAACACGCGAGTCAATCAGAGGGGGTGTTGATATGTTTCTGAATTTGTTACTGATACAGTGCATATAAGTCTGTCTACTGAGTTCCTCTGTTGATTGTGAACAAAGGGCTTTTTCTCTTGTTGTAAATGAAAATGCATAATTTCCTTTACAATTTAGTTGATTTTTCTGGAAAAAAGGGATTATTGGAAACTGATTGTTAAGAATATCTATCTTTTACACAGGTTGAATTGCTGTTATTATTTATATGAAAAACTCAAGATTATGATTTTTAAATGATAATTGCAAAGTGTGAAAGCCTATTGTGAACCCCAAATTTGAAGTGTTCGATGAGTGAACTGATTTAGTTGAAAGACTGGTTGGCAGTCTGTACTTACTCTTCATCAGTCTTTTAGCAGACATATCCTCGCCTTGACAGAGCAGCAGTGAGGACAGACCATGGCAGGGAAAAAATGGAAAACCCAAAACAAACAAGAACAGAGAGGAAACAGGTGGAGATGGAGCAGATGAAAGAAGGAACATGTAAACACAACTCTACGTTAAGAAAACTGCTAAATGAGCAGAAGAACAGTGTTGGCCTGCCAATTAAGGAAATTAGCAGCATTAATGTATAATAATCCGGTTGCTGGTATGTTACTCTTCATGTTACTGCTGTTTGATGTCTGAACCGCTGTTGCATGCCCAGTCATCTCGGATACCTCTAGTTATTACGTTTGGACGTTTTCCTCATGTTCTCTGAGGCTCAAAAGTTGATGTTGCTTAACAGACTATGATATTTAATGTGGATTCTTTGATATGATAGTGTGATGTGCTTCCTTTGCATCCAAGTGTGTTATTTATTATATATTCAACTACTTCTCTTTGTGTTGTGGTTGATAACTAATTGGTTAAATCTATTTCAGGCATGCTTGTGATAAATGCTGATGGTAAGTTATATTAACTTTATCTTTGAACAGGACTCAGACATTTTATGAGGCATAAATACATTTGACTACTTCAAAGCTTATGTGAAATTCTTGGACTTTAATTGTGTATTTTGGAGAAAGACTGACACTCTTTACCTCATGATGAGGACAAGAAAAGCATGCACACTGTCAGACTGCATCCAGGGCACACAAGGCACTTAAGGAAATGGATGAACACTAAACCAGTTGTTAGGGTAACGGTAGCCCCACATCATTCATTTATAATCCTTTATTTAGGATGCTGGGGTCAGACTCAAATAGTTGTTACCCAGTGAGATTACATTGTGCTCAGCAGGGACTCTGTGTTTTTATAAATAATTGTACAATAATGTGAATAATAATTTTCACCAGACAAGAACTTTCAACAAATGTACAGTGCAAGGGGACAAAAGTAGGAAAAGAAGGGCGGAGAAAGAGAGGAAACAAGCACTCACTTCCTGATGAGGAAGATAGACGTCGCTGGTTGGAGGAGGTGCTACTGGCAGAGTGATTCTGGGTGGTTGCCGTCTCCGGGGGCAATGGAGGAGGCGGAGGGGGGGTCTGTGTCTGACTGCTTGCAGGAAGAGGAGGTGGTGGAGGTGGAGGAGGAGGTGGGGGCGCTGCCAAGTCCTCTGTGGTGCCATTCTCTGAGCTGTGGGCGGGGCTGTCGGTAGGCTCCTCCAATAACACGGAGCCCTGATCGGAGAAGAGGGAGGGACGGAGAAGAATAAGTCATATTTTTCACCCATTAACTTTTCCTAACGCCCGCATCGTTATTTACTCTGTCAGCCAATATTTGATCACTGATAACAAGGATGTGACAAGTGAACCAGGAAGTGATATTCCACTTAAATTTAAAAACTACTTGAACACTGATAATTAAAATACCAAATATTTCTTTGCCAAATTTTGTGAATTTTGCATTTGCCAGCTATTATATCCCCCCAAAAAATGTAATGAAGAAAATATATATTTTTTATTTATTACACAATCAATTAAACACGAAATGGTGAAACTGAATATGTTTTCCCTGCTTGTATAGGCATGCCACATGAAACTCCTGCTGGGCTGAACGAGCATTTCAATTCTTTCATAGACTGTCTAGAGTGACAGATGTTTGCGGCCCTATTAGATGTGTCCTCCCTCTGCTTCCTGCCATCTTTAATCAACTCATAAAGACATAACACCCTGTTGCTAATAACAGAGCTAATATGACCTAATCTCAAGGGGAAACTCTGAGTGAAAACAGTGGGAAGAAGCCATCTGTCACTGAAATAGATAGTGCTTAAACCCCCACGCCCTGCGCCCCCAGCACGCACGCGTCTGACACGCTCTGAAAGCGTGCCATAACTCTGCTGGGGGCAAGTTAATGGACCGTGACATTTAACTCGACCCCGCCCCTCTCCTTAGTTCTTCGGACGCGTGCTCATCATTTACTTTTCAAACCCCCCAGAGAGTTGGGGGCGGGCTGTGTCCAGATGGGTCGTGGCGGCACATGCCGTTGCTCCGGTTGATTAGCCGGTCCATCTGCTAGGATGCCTCTGAGACCAGGAGAGGCCCCACTGAGACCTTAATTGGCTCAATGTGGATTGTACTCCGCATCATCCAGAGTTCCCCCACTGCTGATACCCATGAGATTATAAGAACACCTCTCCAGGGACATTGATGAGAATGTAACAGACTCTATTCATTCAGCTGTCTCTGCAGGTATTTGGCAGGAAACACATTCAGGATTCTGTTTCACTTCACAATACATTAGTTACTAGAAGCCTTATCAAAATTTCATAATTCTTTAGCATTTCCAAATAAAATTGTCAAGGTGCCCAGCATATGTGTTGATAAGGAAATCACTGAGAAAAATTAAAGGTTAATTAAATGAACCTTTTATTTGAACGTGACATCACTGACTCTGTTTTGCTTGTAGGTTAAAATTACATTCATTAATACAAATAGCTTTTGATATACTTATGATTTGCTTCTGTCACTAAAACAAGCAAATACATGAAACAGATTCTTGGCCAAAGAAAAAAAGATATAAATAAAGTTAAAATACGACATTCAATGGTATAGACGCCGGTCATTGATGTGGGATTGTTCTGAGTTTATTCTTTTGTAGGTCCTGGACAGTTTACACAACAGGGTGGAGACTCAAGAGGCAATGGAAATGAGGTAGACGTTTGCATCAGGTTGCAAACAAAAGCTGAAGTGAACACAAGCCTATGTAATATGCTTAGTGGACTAATGCACAGGCAAATAGTGCAGTCATTATGGTAACATAATGCCAACACACCATCACGCAGCTAAACCTCACCCTGAATAGAAGCTAATAAGCAGCCCACAGTACGCACAGTACAACCAGGGCAAAGTGCATTAACCTTTTACAAACTCTATACCAGTATGCATTAGAGTTACAGCCAATATAATATTGTTATGCTAAATTACATGGCTAAATATGTTATAATAGATCTTAAAATGAAATAATTTAAAAAGTCACTTTATAGTATCAAACATTATGTAAAATGAGCATCTTCTTAAGACATGACAATTAAGTTTGTGAGGTAACCTAGATTTGATCAATTATTTCCAGTTTGATGTCAGATGACAGGCAGTGTAACATTTATTTATTATGTGTAGGCATTTTCCTTTTAGTCATCAGGTCAGCAATGATTGTGCTGATATATATCATGTATCCATATACTTGATTTGAAAGAATTTATTTGTTTGATTTTGATGAAAGAACCTGATGATGTGTGAGGCTGCCAAAACATTGAACACATTGATGTCACAGACAGCAGAGATCTGGCTTACTTCCTCGTTGGGCGCCATGCTTTTGCTCCCTTGGGGCTCGGCTGTGTCGCTGCCCAGGGCCTTGTAGTAGTCCCCAGTGCTGGGCTGCTTGCTGAAGCTCCTTGACCTCCTGTTTGAATCAACACGCCGCAGTTTGTCGTGGTTTTCTCCAGGAGTCAGCTGATTTAAAAAAAAAAAAAAAAAAAGAAGTGAGAATGTGAAGTTAAGTAGCTTTGGTTTAACCAACTCATCCGCCTCCATTTGCATATTTTTCAGAATATATTTTTTATTAGTCCAGATATGTTACCAAACTACAGCCCATTTCGACAGGAAAGAGAATTACACATAGCCATTTATGTTTTTAGAACCTTGAATGAAATGAATGTTTGAGCTGAAATTATTATTAATAAGTCTTTTGAATTAAATTGTCGACTGTTTTGGCCAAAATAACAAAACATTCCTCGGAACAAAGAATTTCAATCCAATTATTTATGTTATGGGATAGTAAACTGAATATATTTGGGGTTTTAGACTGTTGGTCGGATAAAAAAAAGAAAACGTATTGATCAGTAATGATTATAATAATCATAGTTTCATGTAAAGACTGTTGGACCACAGAATATATGAGCTCCCATTCAGCTTTTGCACCAGTGTAAGAGAGCGCCTTCGGTCCACAGAGAAGGGTGAGAGGTCACTAACTTGGCCCTTTCAGTTGAACACTCTCACTTTCCTTTACTTCAAATTAAATATTTCCCTTGGCACAAAAATGATGTGTAAATGTGAAAAAAGAAGCCCCTTTTCATCTATATTTTCAAGAATATGGTTGAAAGCTTTCAACTATAAGCATGCCTAAGTCATCCTAGCAACATGTATAGTTACCTTGCATTTCAAATCCAGGGAAATAATTGTCAGCTGACCTCTGACCTCTCCTCCTTTTGAGGTGTCCCGTTCTAAGTTCTAATAAGGCTGTTTAGTGTTGTTGACTCATGTCTGCTGTCAAAGAATTGGTCCCTGAGCACTCATCAGGTGGGAGGGTAATGTGAGCAGGGGAGCACTACAGATGGTTTGATTGTCATCCTCTGGGGAGGTGGGACAACAAAAGCAAACGTACAAAGCATTTATGATGCTCCCCCTCCGCTCCCTCACACAGATGTACAAACGCCACCTTTCTTCCTATTATACAGATCTGTCTGTCTGCATAGAGTAATGTTAGATATTTGTTTTTTCAGTGTAATGCATTTGTATGCATTATCAAAGGTTTTTTAGCCTGGTTGCGGATTTAAATGGTTAAGCATATCTTCATGTGGTTTTGCCAAAGCCTCAGGTAATGGAAGGTCATACACAGAAAGAGTGTGTCATTTAAAAAAACAGAGTAAAAAGATACTTGCACTACAAGGAAAGTACACATTCATTGTTCAACCTAACAGCAGCTCAAAACGCTACACAACCCAGCATTTATCCAAAATACACAAAGCATTTTGTTATATCTTTGCCTCTATCTGCAGCCCAAAAGTTGTCTTTCTGCTCTTTACACCTTACCTTAGCGTTAACAATCCTCTCCGGCAGCTCTCCTCCTGCCTGGACAGAGCCTCAACCACAAAGCCCAGCGGGAAAAGAGAGTAGCTGTCACCAAATCCAGAGTGTCACCTCCTCTCTGCTCTGTGCTACGCCTGTCACTCTACCTGCCCTCTCACTTTACCTACAGGCCTCATCAATAACCTATCGTGCCGGCCACAGCAGCGGCAATGATGTCACCAACAGCCCGCAGACCAAACACTCCCCAACCCTGCCCCAGAGGCTCTTATGCAAAACACAAAGGCCCAGGTTCTGCCCTCAACATGCCTGACCGCACTCCAATCTCTCAGGTTTCAGGATTATAAGAATATTTTAGCATTCAGTTCCCTCAATTAGCAGCAAAAAGAATTCGAATCACGGCTCAGATGCTAAAGTCCACATTTTCTAGAGGGAGACTGCAGTAGGTCAAACGAATAAAAAAAGGCAAAGTAGTCATTTGTTTGGCTGCTTCTCACGAAACATTTGACTTCAGTCAAGGCAAATACAGACAAATGAGATGGGAGAAGCAGCAGAGAAAAAAAATGTTTGAAACCTCCTTTCTTTACAAAATAAGTTTTCTACACTCTGAGCTGTAATACGTCTACGTGTTGTGAGATTGGTCCATCTGATCGGCTGTGTCCACGGATGAGGTTACTGTTCCCTGTAACTATGGCTCCCAAGGCAGATTGTTTTCGCCAATGTATATGGTAGACACTGATCTTAATCGTGTGAGTTTGTGTGTGTGCTCGCATGTGTGCATGTGATCTGAGCACTGGCTTTTGTTACATTGTAAATGAGGGTGAGCCCCGGGCTGGTCACCTGGGTACAGAG
The DNA here is from genome assembly GCF_027596085.1 of Anoplopoma fimbria. NCBI lineage: Eukaryota > Metazoa > Chordata > Actinopteri > Perciformes > Anoplopomatidae > Anoplopoma > Anoplopoma fimbria. The sequence continues at coordinate 185,117 of NC_072460.1, read as the reverse complement.
AGGAGAGGGGGTGGCACTAAAAACTCTCCCATATGGCCACACACATACATGCATACACACATACATGCACACACACATACATAAACACATACACACACACACACACACACACACACACACACACACACACACACATACACACACACACACACACACATACACACACACACGCACACACATACACATACACACACACACGCACACACATACACATACACACTGCTCACCCTGCAGACAGGACAATATGGATACCTGGGAACATCTAACAACAACTTTCTTTGCGTAGCAGATCTATATACAGTGCCTCTTTCTGAAAAATCATCTGTTTTAGCAGTTCCCTGACTTTAAACTCTACTACTGATTTAGATGGAACGATAAACACACTGACCACCTTTCAATTAGGCTGACTTTGAGATGTCACTACAAATGACTATAAAAGATAATACCCTTTCAAATCAATATGTTGCTTAAGTTGCACTTAAGTATGATGTACTTAATAAATACAAAACAATAATTAGCAAAATTAGCAAAAATATGTCTCACATTTGTGTTGGTGTCTAAAACTAAAGCAACTTGTTGATACAACTGAACAGAGACGTGTGTCTTTCTACCATCATACTGGAAGCCATGGCAACAACCAGGAGATCAACTCTTCATGAGGTGAAAGCGATCTCTCAGATTTATTATCCTTGCCGTAATTACAGTGTTCTCTGACCAACCCAATTACAATTAAACTAGAATAACTTCACAACCTGTTTTTAATGTTCTTCACAGCAGTTCCGAACCACCAGAAACCACTCTGAAACTAATGTTGATGCCAGTTTGAATTGCTGCTCCTTTAAACACACTTTTGAGTGATCTGTGGCCAGATTAATTACTGGAATTAAGATCAAGCCCATCACAACAGCCATTGTGTGTGTCAGGAGCGCCACGGTAATGAGCATCTCGTTAGCCATGCCAACACAATAACATCTTTGTAGGCACCAAGACAAGGCAAACTGTTACACAAGAGCGACTGCCCAAATGGAGCAATAGCTCAACTGATTAGACACAAGGGAAAATGGCAGCTAATTGGCAATTTGTCCCGAACACACTGGTCCTTCTGCTTCTTGAGGATTTTTCCATATCATTCATGTCACAGACTCTGCAAATCCCTTTTCCCAAAACTTGGGGTATCTATGCATGTTTGAGAGACAACTAACTAACCTAGTGTATGATATACTGCCATGAGCCATCATCATCGCAGATATGAAACACAAGGTATTACTACACCGTCCGATATCTTTACTCAAACTCAGAGGGTGACACAGTACACAATACAATATCTGCACAGTGAAACCGTTGGACGGACAGGCACAAACGAGGAATGAATAAAACATGTTTTTGCATTTGGGGATTTCCCTCGATGAGGAACTCTTTGCACAGCCCTGAGGCTTGATTTACAAACTGTTTCAAAAGCTCAGGTACGAGCTCACCACCTCTGTCCTTACCTCCGTCTTGCTGTTGCTGCCCTCCACGTGACGCAAGTTGCTTTTCACCTTCAGGAACTCCGCTGATGTCGGCTCCTTAGGGGGCTGTGGTGCCGGGAAGCCCGGGGGTGGAGGCGGCACCGGGGGAGAGTGTGGGGGAGGTGGGGGCGGAAAGGTTGGTGGTGGTGGGGGCTTGGAGGCAGTATCAGCAGGTATCTCATTCTTCTTGGGCATGTCGGAGCCAATGTCTGGGTTTAGCATGTCCATGTACGCCTGCATGTCTGAAATGGCGGACTCCGATGCGCCTGTGCCAAAGAGTTAAACAAAGCATTAAGTCAAACATTCAAACATGAATACGAAACAAGAGTTACTCCTGTGATGGCCAACCTCTCCTTCCAGCACCAGTGTACCATGCACCTGTGACATAAACCTGAAGGAAGCAAACTGCTGCATGATATCAGCTTCACCTCATGGAATAGCTAAGGGTTGCACCATTGCTCTGATGAAACACCTGTTGAGAATGTATGGCTAAATGACTCCAGACAGTAAAGCTTGCATTACAGTAGCATTCTGATTATGAGCTGATGAAATTCTTTTTGACCGTTTGAGCTCATCATCATTTGATATTTAAATTATGAAATGGAATGGAACGTCGTTGGTAATTATTTAAAATAATTGTATCATACATTTCCAGCCACCTTGTTGGTTGAACCTAGAAAACAAAAGTTTCTTCTTTTAACTCTATGCATTGCAGACCTGTGTGTGCGACCGTGTTCAGCTGAGTGGGCGGGCCTCGTGACATTGTCAGGCTGCTCCTTTTCTCCCCAGTGCTGGACTGGCTGGAGTTGGCTGAGTCGTAGTTGGACAGGGAGCTGGATGGTGAACCGATGTCAAAGTGTGCCGCCTGGCTGACGGGGGGCATGGTGGTGTTCGGGGACGAGAGGCCCGAGTCCGGCTGCTTATACTCGAGGTCCATCGAGGGGTCCCGCGACAAAACACGGTGCTCCACACTCTGTCACAGGATGAAGTTTGTGAATACAAGTACCATTATATTGGTTTAGTTGAACAACCCAAGATGTGGTAATGATTTCCATAGCAGTAAAAACAATAAAATAATTCATCTTCAGTAATTACTCATTCATTTATATGTAAAAGGGTACAGCATCATTACACAAGACAGATTCATAAATAAGTGAATATGGATGAAGTAGTTGTTCATCAGTTCTTAAATCCCACTACTTCTCCGTCCCTGATGACTTACACCAGCAGAACAGCATTATGAGTTTAATTAGTGCACACTAATGAAACGTCTCACAGCCGATCAGAAAGGCTCTGGGGCCCTCTGCTTTTCCCACAGTGCAGGACTTGAATGGCTGAATGTCCCTAATGGGAAGAGTACAAGAGGGGGCAAACATGTTTCCCACACACCAAAGAGAGTTCAGTGTGGAGGAGTTATTATTCCTCTGACCACTTGGGGATATCAGTGGATTGAAGCTGTGGAGTAGTAATAGCTCTGGCAATTAGCAGAGACAAACTGATGTCAGTCAAGGGACATGTTGGCTCAGGGACAGCTGTTTTTTTTCCGATTTAGACTCTGGGGAACCAACACAGGAAGAATTTGGATTATGAATTATTATTTGAATATGTTAAATCAAATGTTTGACTTATATGTAGCAGAATTTGGACTAAACTCATGGGACATATAGTCACTATAGCAGACATGATAACTTATTCACATGGATGTGTTTACAGGCTTGACAAAGATGACTATATCCAGATTTTGCTAAAGTATTTTTCTTTCTTATTTCTTTAATCATCTTGTGACCCCTCAGACTTTTCCTGGGTCCTTACCCCAGGTTAAGAACCACTGACTTAAGTGGTTACGGTTGGTTTTAAAAAAGCAAGTAGCACATCATTCAGACAAGTTTTCGGGAAAATCTGGTCTTTGGAGTTTGAGGTCAGTATTGTTCATAATGTAGAAATTGTTAATATTGATATTTTCAGATATTAAAGTCTTTAAGGACAAAACAATGATTTGATATACATAGACTACATACCTGATCTTTTTCAAACTCATGAGTTATTTCTTAGACAAGATTCAAAGTTGGTGTAAATGAAAATACTTTGGCCCTCACTGATATATTCCCTCGAGGTCTGGCCCGGTCCACAGGGAGGTTATTGTTAGTCAGGATGCACAGCTGTGTCTCTTACCATGTTCTCCACAGTGTGCAGATACTTGGCACACTGGGAGTGGCCGTTGTATTCAGCCAAGTCTGCTGCTGTGAAACCGTCCTGGTCCCTGATGCCCAGGTCCACCCCATTGACCACAAGGATCTGACAGCACTGGAGAAGGACAAGAGAGTGACACAAAGTGGTAGAGGTCAGATATGAGTCAGACGGAGAAAATGACGGTTTTAGTCAAAGTGACTGCTGTGCTTGAACTCTGCATCAATCAGTTGAAATAAATCTAAGTTACACAAAAACCTGGTAGATGATTTGTGCTGCAGAAACTGTAAAAAGTATAAAGTATCAACATGATAATTCCATGATTTGTCTGCATCAGTGTTGACAGAAATTCTTGTTTTTGCTAATTTACACTACAGTACAGCAACAAATCAACAGTGTAGTAAACTATGAAAGCGATACATACTGTACTTCATTAAAGATGCATTTCTTTGTTATTATATTTACACTTATTATACCATGATTAAAAATATCCATAACTATATTTGACTTATTTTTAAGACCCTTGCTAGGAGGATGCAAAATATTACCTGATTGGTCACTAACCATCTAAATCATTGACAGACAAAGTCTTGCTCATAAATGACTATAATAGTTAACAAGAAATGAAATATCATTCCTAAAAGCACAATACTACTTGAAGAGACCTTCCTCTTTAATACAAAGCATTTCTGCTAAACTTGACCAGTTTAAGGATCTGTTTATAATTAAGCTGCTTGTTCCCAGAATGAGAAAGCTTTGTGTTTCTGTATTTTACTTGTGTTATCTCCTGTCCAAAACTGGGCTGGCATCCTGTAAGCCAGGGTTTGGGATCAGTTTCCTTTTAGTTTCATTTCAAACCCTTCTTGTGCAGTACAAATATCAGACATAACATACACATTTCTCTACATTTAACACATCAGGCTTGTGCTGGAACAGCTGAGTGACCAGAATTGGATACAACAAAACTTTAGTCAAAGTAGAAGGTCCGTGTGGTGGTAAAACCATAGCTAGAGGCCGTTCATTCAAAACAGATGGTTGAGTATGAAACTCGGTATGGATATGTGAGAACCAACAAAACGTATTTTAATATTGTTAGCATACAGCTACATCATCTCTGCTATTGCTCTTGGTTCCATTACATTCAGCAAAAAGTCACTCTGTCTTATTAAAAATGTACACATAAAACACCTAATCTTTATTTACAAGGCATTTACTTTCTAATATTTGCATGCCAGAAGTTTCACTGTGTATGGTAATACAAAGTCTACAGAAAGAGCTTTATGTACCCGTATTCTATTTCACTTTTAGTTCCAGTCTGACTGAGCTCTACAGAAGTCAAAGAGGAAAACAAAACAAACACACACCTCCAGTTCCCCGTTCTCTGCAGCGTCATGAAGTGGGGTTCCTCCCCAACTGTCAGTGACAATCTCTCCGCCGTGCAGCAGCAACCAGCTGAGCACCTTAGCGTGACCTCGACTGGCTGCAAAGTGCATGGCCGTGGCCCCGTCACTATCCCTGTCTGTCAGGCTGATCTCTGTGAAACTCATCTAAAGGAGGGAGCATAATGATAAAAGTTAAAATCATCGTCTCAAAATAAAAACTGTGCAAATTAGGAACAGCTTTTAGGGAGCAAGTTACAAAACAGCTTTGCCTTTGCATTCCAAAAATAAAAACCTGCAACAAAGAGTAAGTTTAACAATATTAAAACAAATGAATCATCCAGCATTAATTTGCCTTATCATTTTCTGTGAGTTCATTATTTACATTAAATCAAGTTTGTAATAAAGAAAAAAAAGAATAAAAATAGGGGATGTGGATCATGGAATAAATAAATGTACTCTAATTTGTTTACAAGATATGATCTCTAGTGTCCTGGCATCCCAACATACCAGCCAGACAATGACGGTGTTGTGGCCCATCTGGGCAGCAGCATGCATAGGCGTCATCCCGTCATTGGCTCTGATGCTCGGATCCGCCCCACAATCCTTGACCAGGTATTGGACGACCTCCAGATGACCCTCCTGGCATGCCAGGTAGAGCGGAGTGGCACCATTCTTAGTTTGGGCATTGACAACGCTGGGAGGGAATTAAACAGTTAAGTAAATAGAGAGACACATTAATACCAAATATCTATAATGGAAGTGGATTTTCGCAGCCTTTGCTTCCTTCATTACCGAAACCTAAATAATTGGACAAAAAAAGGGTTTACCTATTACTAATAAACAAGTCTACATCCATAAAATCTACTGAAACTCAGAAAGACATACCTACAGCTGTGGATTTAAATAGCAATCAGCTTTGTAGTATCTCAGTAAAAACGTTATTGACTGGATGAAGTTTTAACTCATTTCATGGACACTACCTCATTTGACTCAAATACTTGTATTGCATCTCAAAAGGCTTTTAACACTGTAATTAATCAAATCTGTAATAAATGTATTTGTACATACAGTATATACAAGTTGGATGGATGGATTATTTCAGCCCAAATAAACAAGAGAGCTTGGGTTTCAAATGACAATGCAACATGAGATTTAAATGCAAAACTATAGAGCCTGTGAAAACAACTAAAGACCCCATATCGCCTCTGTTGTTGTGGCTAGAAACGATCCAATTCACTAACTTAAGTCACTTGATTTATGAGTTCAGTTTGTTTTTGTTGTGAAAACTGCCCATTTAATTCCATAAACCCCTAATTATATCCAAAATTCACAGGATTCTATGTTTCAACAGGCTTCAATTCTTGCAATTTTAACCGCAAGACAGTAAAACTCAACATTAACATTTGTAATGAAGACTACAACCTTAACTTAAATGTTGTATTTAGTGCTTACATACATTAGACTGCTGTATGCAGGTTTTTCTAGTGAGGTGCCACTGCAGTAATGGCGACTTGTCTACTTCCTCTTACAACTCTAATGAATTAAAATTATTCATTATTTTTACTCTTTCAGCTGTATGATGAAAAACATTTATCTGAAGGTTTGGAAGTGTGAAAAGAGTCTGAAGGCAACAGGTAACTGACAGGAAAACATCCATTTACAATGTCAACCTACAGCTATTTTGAGAGCAGACAGCAATGACGCTGAGCCAAATCCCACTCTCCTATTTCCAAAGGCCCTTAAGCCCCGCCTCCCATGTAGAAGCCCATCCATTGCCTGGATCCCTCCTTGTTCCAGATATTTTCCGTCTCAGTGGGAGGTCAGGGGGTGAATGAGCTCTTCCCCACTAAATCTCATAAAGGGTGAGCTTTATTTGGACACCGACAAATGAGCAATGGGTCTCCTAAGAGGATTATCACTCCACTGGCTTTGCTCGACTTGCTTTGTGCTTAAAGCTGCCAACATATGAACCGCTTTGTACCGGCTGTGTCATTGTTTTCCTATGGGGAGGCGGAAGCACTACCCTTGGCGTGGAAATTGCTACAGAGCCCCCATCAAAGTTAAAATAATTTCAACTTTGACCTTAGTTATCTCTCACCTTCCAAAGTGCAACCATTGAGATAACATTTACATATTTGTAATCCGTGCTTAGCCTCTTTAAATGTCTGCACTATGTTCTGCGCCCTGCCTCGAGGTTAGCCAAGAGCAAATTTCTGAAGGCAGCTTCAGGAAGGGGTTGGCAGTGGCAAAGACAGACTGAGTAGGTGAAGAGGAGCAGAGAAGGTGAGGGAAAGGAGAGGTAGGGTTTAAGTGGAAGGATGGATCTTGTAGACGCAAACATAACCCTGCCTAACTTTCCCTGAAAAGAACTCAAGTCCAATGACTAGAGATCCTGTATTAACACCACGTGGATGACATCATGTTCTGGTCCAAATCTTAACATGCAATGTTGTATCTGCTCATGATTAATCAGGCCCTATTCTGAGCCAGAAAACAGATACAAATTCTTCGAATAACATATTATGTGGAAGTTGTTGGCATCCCAAATGAATTAAGTAAGACATGTGACTATGTTTTAGGCCAGGGTTGTTTTCCAGGAAATGTTAGAATAAACAATGGAAGTCTGGATGATAGAGGGAAAGGTTCCAAGCAAAAACAAGCACACTTTAAATATTTCCAAATAAGAATGGTAAGTAATCTACGGTTGTGTCATGAGGAAGTGGGCTGACAGTTAAATTATTGATAAGCGTAACCAAAGTGTTCCCCTGCTTACAGGGCTCTGTATAGCAGAGAAGCTTACATTCGATCATTAATCCCAACCACAAACGCCTTGAGAGTGACAAAGTTGAGTGTATTTGAGGTAAAATGGATACAATTCTAAGAAAGCACTCTGCTTTTATAACAACTCTCCAAAGTGAAGAGGCTTAAACAACCCAACCAAGAGGTGCTTTTTGAGGACAGGTGTAGATTTCAAAGCGTGAAGAAAGAGGTTAGCCTGGTGTGACGACAGAGCTAGCAAGTGGCACACGGGGCGCTACCTGGTCAGTCACTCGAAGCAGAAAAACACTTTAAAGTAGCAGACATTTGATATATGTTCAGTTGTGCTCTGATGAGTTTACCCCAGTAATTGTCTGTGCAATGTCCCCTCCCTTCCCCCCATGTGCACGGTAACAAAGACCAAGGTTATCTTCATTACTAGCAGAGTAATTGATGTCACACTAATGTGAGGCTTGTTAGCTTCTCTGTGGCTTCTCCTGTCTAAATAATGAAGAATGTTTTGAGAGAATTTATTCAGCTGTGTGACCAAAGTTTATTGTGTATGACATTTGGAAAGACCTAATATATTCCCTTATCAATATCTTCTTTTAGAGGCTACAGCTGTTGACAGCAGAGCCACACAACACACACACACACACACACACACACACACACACACACACACACACACACACACACACACACACACACACACACACACACACACACACACACACACACACACACACAAAACAACAACAACATGCAGATCAGCAGTTCATTTAAACCTGACTTTAAGAAAATGCACATCTTAGGCTTTAATAACAATACTCTCACAAAGTGTACACTTGTAGTACTGTGGGCCTTTTGCCCAAAGCATGTCACAAGTTGTAAAAGAGAACAGAACGGTTTTTTTTCTGGACCATGAAGTAAAGAAGATTGGTGCTGAAGACATTTCTTTTTGCCTATTAACCCTTTACTCTCCATGTTTTAACTTAATGCTGAACACCACCTTGGTACTAATTGAACCCCTTTCGTGAGCTCCTACTTGGATACACAATGAGCACCAGACTGACTTTAGAGGCTCATACAAAATTTCTTCTAAACTTACCAACACAAATGACCTTCTTAGAAAATACAGCTAGTGTTTAATAGCCATCCTAATCACTTTATTCTGTCATCTTTATTATTATTCATACTGTCTTTTCTTGCATTTAGGTTTCTTCTTGCTACTACATCTAAAACTTGGATACAAGATGAACTGCCTCATTTAGGATCAAGGTTTTTACTTTGAAGGGGAGGAAATTAATGCTCGTATGAATCAATTCAATGCTGGACTATATGATCCATTTCAGTCATACATATTCCTGTTCCAGCAGCGGCTCTTGAAACTAAATTGAAAGATGTTCTTGCAAATCAACATTGTGTGTCGAACTAAATGTAGACGGCTAACTTTATAGTAATCTTAAACAGAGGTCTACCCTTTTCAACTGCATGTTGGGAATAATTGCTTCGCCAAAGATCTTAATCTACACTAATTGATAGCATAACCTGTCTGTAGCCTCTCTCTCTATGTCGCTGGCTCTCACTCACTCACTCTCACTCTTATGTGTACTGAGGCTATCGACAGAGGCGCAGCACATGAGCCTGTTGGTTTTGGTTCTCTCTTAGATTTCTAAGCCTCATCTTAATTGGTTGCTTCCTAGCCCGTAATATCGAGACACAAAGCTGCATCTGCACTGAGCCCATTGTAACACAAAAAGACTGTGATTGCCAAACGAGTACAACATTGCAGACAGCTGAATAGTAAAGCCATCCCCTGAGTCCAATAACAACTTTACAATAAAAACAAATGTTTGCAACCATCTCAGTGGCTACTGTATGTATGGTTAACCCAACCAATGAATAGATGAATAGATGTGATAGTGGTAGTTTTGTCGTTGCTGTAAATGTTGTGTCAAGAATACACTTTTAGGGGGAACTGTTTTAAATCCTTGCATTTCTATCATGACAATGTCAGATTGGATAAAGATAAAGATGTTAAATAGAAATATATTGATTACACGCCTTAATCATCAAAACAGCCCACCAGACTTCAAAAGTCTATATTGGCCAAAGCCAAGGTGGTAGTATGAGGTGTTGAAATAGATGGCATAGGTATGGGGCTGAAATAAAACTGTAAACTATTGGTTTAGTGATATGCTGAAAAAGACTCAGATTTCCGTTGCTGTTGCTTGTTTACTACCTTTTTGTGTGTGTACCATCACCTCTGTGCAGCAAAACTCTGATGTTGTACCGACAACAGGCTGCTGTTACTAAAGTGATGATGTAATTGAGGGAGTCATGTTGTCTTTCATGTTGCCATCCAATTACCTCTTAAAACTCGCCCAATACAAATTTGGAGCTTGTAATAAACCTTGAAACCAGAATGCTATCTCTTTTTTGCAAAGTTCCATTCTGAACAATGCCAGAGGCTAGAAAGCAGCCCGTCTATTCAAATGGGTTTGTTTTCCTCATTATCTTATCGCCGGTTGGCGCTACAGTGTGTCGCCGTGGAGATGGTGGTAAACAGTAACAGTGTGAGTGGTGGTGGAGAAGAGTGAATGGCGACCAGCTATCAGGGAGCTACCATGTCCCTGAGGATCATTAAATTTTCAGCAGCTATACGCACCTGTCTGGGGTGCAACCACATAGTATTGTAGGGGCAGAGGTTAGTGCTGGACAAGCTGCTCATCCTGCATGAGTCCTCAAAGTCAAAGCAATATAACAGACAAGGCTGCTTAGCTTTAAGACCAAGTCGTAAATTCATTACATTTGTTATTTCTTATGGCATTATTGATGGCTGAAGTAGACAGCAGCAAAAGGATCCTCCTTCAGCTCAACAGTTATGTCCATATTTTCCTCTTTTATAGTTCTATTATCAGACAGGTGTTGCTATTAATATTGCTAAAGTGAAAACCAAACAAAACAAGGCCAATAGTCTTGCCTACTTGACGTTACCCACAAAGACCTAGTTGTGTACTGAATTCACCTTAATATCACTAAAATAGAAATGACTAATTTATGTTTTAAAAGCATTCATTGTTTAACACTCAATCATGCCATACTACTGAGATGCCCCTGAGCAAGTCACTGTTCCCTACCTATTTATTCCCTGTATGTTTGAGGTAAATGCAATTGTTTGTAGAGCTGCAATTCAGCAATCTAAAATAAATGAGACTAACACAATCAGACAGCTACCTGAGGGATTAAGTGTCATAACATGGATCTTTGGATGTTATATGAATAACAGCCAACCCCTTCCCTCACAGTGTTTACTCCAGTGACTGTAACTGTTAGTGTGGCCCTAATTAACAGATAATTATTCCACTCGCCTACTTGGCAATGTCAGACAGAAATCCCTGTGAAGACTTTCGACAAAACACGTTCACGGTTATCTGATGGTGCTACTCTAGACATCAAAATTGCAATTCACAATGCTATTGCTGCATGTTATATATCATTTCAAATCTCAACTGGTAGCGTTTTTAATGTTCCTCTATACAATTTTACTGATTTCCTGCAAACAACCTCGGTGCTGCTTAGAGTCGGTGGTGTTGGTTTGTGCTCATCCTGTCCTTATGCTCAGAGCTGCCTCGGCCATATCCATCTTGTCGTACTGGTCCATAAAGGAGGGTGTTATCTCTGCAGGACACTGGTGGGTCTGACGCTGAACTGATAAAGGATGATATTCATCAAGGGGTAACACACGCACACACAGACACCTCTCACTAAAGCGGCAACAATAAGTCAATCAATAGGAAGTTGATCTGCGACTGTTTTGATTAATCAATTAATCGTTTAAGGCATTTTGCATGAAAATTTATTAAACATTTCATGAAGGTTCAGGTTGTCAAATGTGAGAATTTGTCGAGAATTTGTCGTTTATCATCTGATGTTCTATACACCAAAGAATTAATTGATGAATTGAAAAAAAAAAAATTGGCAGCCTTCGATTGGACCTAAACAAAGCTACATATTGGATCTAATGCAACCTGTTTCAGTTACAAACAGTAGGAGGAGACTGACTAGAGCCTAAAATATTAAAAGTTGCCTTAGCCTAAGGGCTCCTATAATATCAAATTTGCGCTGTAGTTTTCACAGGTGAAGGAGATGTTGAAGGACATCAGGTCAAAGACAGAGAGAGAGAAAAAAGAGTAGTAGATGAGAGTTTAGCTTTATATCCTGCTGTATACCTAATTTATCTGTTGAACCGGTAACATGACTGTATTCTTAACTGCTGATTTACCAGCTAAGAAACAACCTCAGACTTTCATTTCAATTTATAAATTCACAAATTCAGTGGCACATATTAAAATGTCTTTGAATAGGTGGGACGATGACAAACCACAGTAGATGGGAATAATGAGGCCGACACATTTCAGCACTGATTATTATTACCAGTTATGAAAGCTCACAGTCAGAAAGTGATAATACCGTTGTTCTTGTGATTTACTAAATATCACCTTTAGTTTGAAATGAATGCATTTAGTTAACGTCTTGTATTATTTGTGTATGTCAACAAAACCGAGCCTGCTTTCAGATATTTTGTTCTAAACGAAGGCATTCCCGGCACTAAAGATGCTTAAATCCTAAAAGTTACCAAACGAGATCACCATTAGACAACACCAAGAAAAAATCATCAACTCGTAAATCGCTGACGGATCAGATTTTAGAGACAGTGAAAGGAAGCTTACAGACCGCTCTAAAGACAAACCAGGTTGCTCTTACTTTGGGCTGTGCCCCAGTAACAGTCGGAGAGAGGGCTGGTCTCCCTTGGCAGCAGCATAGTGAACAGGTATGGCGCCTGTGTCGGTGGAGGCCCCGGGGTCCACCTCGCCGCTCTTCAGCAGCCAGTCAGTGATTTCATGGTGACTGAAGCGGGATGCAAGGTGGAGAATTGTGGCACCAGAACTGTCCCTGTCCTGTCAATCAAACACAAGAGGAATAGAGCTGAAAGATGAGGCTTTGAAATAAAATGTTTTTTCCAATATAAGTTAATAATCAAATAATTTCAGATATTAAATAACTGTTTTTTTGAGAAAGCAGTACCCTCCAGCAAATGTCAGACCTATGAAAGACTTCTTTATTAACGTTCAAATTGTACCTTTTAAACTTCCACTGGTTGGCACGCAGAGAACAGAGCAACATCAAACTAGCAACCTTTATGAGAGACTGGTGCCGCTCCATCACAATTTCATTTTAAGAACAAATAGAAACTGTTGCTACTGTAATTAAGTGTTAACTGTATAAATTAGGAGAAAGGGAATCAATCACAGAAAACCCTGCACTTGTTTGGGGAAAACAGGTCATAGAAAAGGTGAATAGAAGTTGTTTTATGTTTTGTATTGTTCATATTGAGTAGGTTTGAATGATTCTGCTGGTTACATTTGATTAATCCTCAAAGCTCTTTATGCTGCGATTTAGTATCAGGCATTTTTGAGCAAGGAAATAAGTCTTTGCTTAGCCCGTGTATAAACGCTTACCTTGTTTGTGAAAACATTCAACACAGTACAGTCTTCATGAGAAAACTTCAGTTCATAACGCTGTATTTCTAAGCAGCAAAGACAATTGCACTCAAACATCAAATCAGCTGAGCCAGAAAAAGAAAAGAGAATCTGAAAGATCCAAAGCCAAATACCTGAAGTGGTTATCTTACATTTCTAATTGTCTAAAAGACACAAAGTCATAGCTTTTTTAACTTTCTCATCAAAAAACCGATTGGCATCTTTTTATAAATATAAACTTGTTTATCTGTATATACGTTTATTCTTCATTCTGTCAAGAGATGGACCAATAGCTAACAGAGAAAACAGTATTGTAACAGTATTTGTTGATGTGTGCTATGAATACTTGAGTCATCTTATCAACCAAGAGGGCGGTGGAGGCCTCAAATGAGCATCATTAGCATCAGATAAAATCAGGAGCAAAAGACACAACGGTGAAAAGTGAAAGCTAGCATTGATGATAACCCATCGAGGAGATTGCATTACAAGTGGTAATTGATAGGTTTTAGTTAATGTCAGCCAAGTATCTTATGCAGTCAGTAAGGCAGCGGAAGTAATGGAGACAGTAAATTGATGTTAAAGCTCTTATTACTTATTGCACTGTTTTGCTGGCTTGTCTGTCGAAGCACTTTGTAAACCTTGTTTTTAAAAGGTGCTATATAAATAAAGTTATTATTATTATTATTATTATTATTATTATTATTATTATTACTGCATCAAATTCAGTTTTTGTTCATCTGTTTGTGTTGTCTTGGTCTAAATTCTTTTTGAGCAAGAGTAATATGGGTCAGCTCGGTTACTTAGTCATTAGTACTCTCAGATCAAATAGGTGCATAGAATGTGTAGGTTAGGTGAGCTGGAAAGTCTCAGTAGCCAGTTATTGTGAGTGTTGTGTAACTGACTGGTGACCAGAGAGTACCTTGCCACTCGTCAAAAGCATGCTGGGATACCTTGCAGCATGCTCTAGTAGTATAAGCAGGTGAAAAAAATGAATGGATTATAATGTGTTACTAAAGAGAAACAACGAATTATAGAAAATTACTAGAATAACAGTAGAGGCACACCTGACTATAATGGCTACAAGTACTGATAAATATATGTACATATAAACTTAGTGGTACACTTTCCTCCAGAGAACACCAAAGTACTACTGGACTACAGCTTCAAGTGAGACTCCTTCAAAGGGCCTGCTGTATTCCTTCCCAGATGTAAATACTTTTTACACCTTTGCCTCTTGCTCCCAGCAGGGATGGGAATGAGCTAATTGAGTCAAACGGGCTCATAAGGTTTAATCATGAAGGTCTAACTAAACCCACTGTTATATCAAACTACAACATCATTCATCATATCAACGTCAATATGTATTTGCTTATGTGCCCTTTGTGCGTTCCTGTATGTGCTGTATAAAGAGCATTACTTTTGCAAATCCAGTTTTGCATACATCATTACCATGGGAACACCAGACAGTGCATCATAGCGGATTTAAACCAACTTCTACTATTTTTTTATTTTTATTGATTGCATATGTTTTTCTTTTAGTATGTCATCAAAAAAGCAAGCAACAAAAAGGCATTCAGACCGGTGTGTGTGTGTGTGTGTGTGTGTGTGTGTGTGTGTGTGTGTGTGTGTGTGTGTGTGTGTGTGTGTGTGTGTGTGTGTGTGTGTGTGTGTGTGTGTGTGTGTGTGTGTGTGTGTGTGTGTGTGTGTGTGTGTGTGTGTGTGTGTGTGTGTGTGTGTGTGTGTGTGTGTGTGTGTGTGTGTGTGTGTTTTCAACCAACTTTACATGAGATGTTTGTTGCCTCTATAAGTAGTGTTGCTGAATCTGTTTTTGGAGGAAGTTATCTTGTGTATAACTACAGATCTCCCTCTAGATAAAGGGGTCGTGCAGCACCTTGGGGGCTTTGAATAAATGCTCTCTTGGCATTGTGGCCAACTGACCATTTGTGGAGGTGCCTGTCTGGACAGCAACACAACAGCCTCTGAGTTAGGCTTCAGGCTACAGTCTGAGTTAGGCTTCAGGCTACAGTCTGAGTTAGGCTTCAGGCTACAGTCTGAGTTAGGCTTCAGGCTACAGTCTGAGTTAGGCTTCAGCTACAGTCAGTCTGAGTTAGGCTTCAGCTACAGTCTGAGTTAGGCTTCAGGCTACAGTCTGAGTTAGGCTTCAGGCTACAGTCTGAGTTAGGCTTCAGCTACAGTCTGAGTTAGGCTTCAGCTACAGTCTGAGTTAGGCTTCAGCTCCAGTCTGAGTTAGGCTTCAGCTACAGTCTGAGTTAGGCTTCAGCTACAGTCTGAGTTAGGCTTCAGGCTACAGTCTGAGTTAGGCTTCAGCTACAGTCTGAGTTAGGCTTCAGGCTACAGTCTGAGTTAGGCTTCAGGCTACAGTCTGAGTTAGGCTTCAGGCTACAGTCTGAGTTAGGCTTCAGCTCCAGTCTGAGTTAGGCTTCAGCTACAGTCTGAGTTAGGGCTTCTGAGTTAGGCTACAGTCTGAGTTAGGCTTCAGCTACAGTCTGAGTTAGGCTTCAGCTACAGTCTGAGTTAGGCTTCAGCTACAGTCTGAGTTAGGCTTCAGCTACAGTCTGAGTTAGGCTTCAGGCTACAGTCTGAGTTAGGCTTCAGCTACAGTCTGAGTTAGGCTTCAGCTACAGTCTGAGTTAGGCTTCAGCTACAGTCTGAGTTAGGCTTCAGCTACAGTCTGAGTTAGGCTTCAGCTACAGTCTGAGTTAGGCTTCAGCTACAGTCTGAGTTAGGCTTCAGGCTACAGTCTGAGTTAGGCTTCAGCTACAGTCTGAGTTAGGCTTCAGCTACAGTCTGAGTTAGGCTTCAGCTACAGTCTGAGTTAGGCTTCAGCTACAGTCTGAGTTAGGCTTCAGCTACAGTCTGAGTTAGGCTTCAGCTACAGTCTGAGTTAGGCTTCAGCTACAGTCTGAGTTAGGCTTCAGGCTACAGTCTGAGTTAGGCTTCAGGCTACAGTCTGAGTTAGGCTTCAGCTACAGTCTGAGTTAGGGCTACAGTCTGAGTTAGGCTTCAGCTACAGTCTGAGTAGGCTTCAGCTACAGTCTGAGGCTTCAGCTACAGTCTGAGTTAGGCTTCAGCTAGTCAGTCTGAGTTAGGCTTCAGCTACAGTCTGAGTTAGGCTTCAGCTACAGTCTGAGTTAGGCTTCAGCTACAGTCTGAGTTAGGCTTCAGCTACAGTCTGAGTTAGGCTTCAGCTACAGTCTGAGTTAGGCTTCAGCTACAGTCTGAGTCTGAGTTAGGCTTCAGCTACAGTCTGAGTTAGGCTTCAGACTACAGTCTGAGTTAGGCTTCAGCTACAGTCTGAGTTAGGCTTCAGCTACAGTCTGAGTTAGGCTTCAGCTACAGGTCACACTCACCTGTGAGCAGCACCCCCGTGGCTCAGCAGCCACTGGAGGCAGGCCAGGTTGCCGGTGGCCGCTGCGTCGTGCGCCGGGCTCGCCCCGTTGTTCGCCACACAGTTACCCGTGAGTCCCGCCTCCTCCACCAGGAACCGCAGACAGGTGAGTCTCCCGGCCCGGGCTGCGTGGTGAGCCGGGGAGGCCCCCAGCGCGTCCCTGGCGTCTCCGGACAGAGAGCCGTGCGCCAGCTGAGACCGCAGGGTGGACACGTCCCCCTGCCGAGAGGCCAGCAGCGTCAGGTCCCCGTCCACCAGCATCCCTGCACCGGACACACCGGACCACCGGACACCTGCTCAGGACCGGACCGGACCACCGGACCACCGGACCACCGGACACCTGCTCCGGACCCCTGGCTCCCTGCTCCGGACCCCTCGGACCCCTCCCTGCTCCGGACGGCCCCTCGACCCCTCGGACCCCTCGGACCCCTCGCCCCTGCTCGGCGGACCCCTCGGACCCCTCGCTCCTCTGGTCGTTGAGCCCGGTCAGGTCACGGTGCTGTCGGGGCCGGCATCATGTCCACCTCCGCTCACACACCTTTAAACAGGTGATGTGTGTGTGACATGTTGGACACACAGACCTGCTCCCTCAGCTCTGCCCGGCTCGGTGGACCTTTGGTCCGCTGCGTTGCTGCAGTCTGCAGAGTCTGTGCACTAAAGCACCGTGTTTACCTGCTTATTGTGCGTCAGGTGCCTCAGAGGACGTTCCGCAGTGGTTCCTCCTCAGCAGATGGAGACCTGTTGGAGACCTGATGGAGACCTGTTGAATAATCCAGCAGGGGGAGGATCACTGAGCCGGTTACAGGTTGTTGCTTTCTGGAAATCGGCTCAGAAGTTAAAGGGGCAGTACGGAGAGCCTTTGAGAACCGGAGGGAACCACCGGGGATAAGCTCATGGCTACGGACCTCTCATCGGACCTCATCACGCACAGAACCCTGGAGAACCCTGGAGAACCCTGGAGAACCCAGGAGAACCCTGGAGAACCCAGGAGAACCCAGGAGAACACCGGCTGAACACAGTACAGGTCCATCTGGTGGCCTTTCATAAAACTGAGCTTCTGGAAAATGATGCACTTGTGTTTAGGAGTTAGTCTGTTAAGTGAGGGGTTGTCGAGCTATCTTATTATTATTATTATTATTATTATTATTATTATTATTATTATTATTATTATTATTATTATTATTATTATTATTACTATGAGTATTATTATTATTATTATTATTATTATTATTATTATTATTATTATTATTATTATTATTATTATTACTATTATTATTATTATTATTATTATTATTATTATTATTATTACTATTAGTATTAGTATTATTATTATTATTATTATTATTATTACTATTATTATTATTATTATTATTATTACTATGATTATTATTATTATTATTATTATTATTACTATGAGTATTATTATTATTATTATTATTACTATGAGTATTATTATTATTATTATTATTACTATGAGTATTATTATTATTATTATTATTATTATTACTATTATTATTATTATTATTATTATTATTATTACTATGAGTATTATTATTATTATTATTATTATTATTACTATGAGTATTTATTATTATTATTATTATTATTATTATTATTACTATTATTATTATTATTATTATTATTATTATTATTATTATTATTATTATTACTATGAGTATTAGTATTATTATTGGCAGTCAATAATAGCAGCATTTTCTGCTTATGTGAAAATAATGTAAAACCCATCTCTCTTTCCTTTTGTAGCTATAGACCCTGTACAGTATATCAGAATAGAATACGTTTATTTTAACCAGTAGTAAACATTTAGTGTATTGTTTTGCAAAATGAAATTGTTGAGGTCACAAAGAACCTTTAAGCTTTTGTATAACTGTGTCTTAACTAGCAACTGATGCAAAAACAAAAATCCTGCCAAGAGTGTAACTTTTGACTTCTGGGGATGAATAAGGTAATAATGACAATATTGTAATTGCAATGGTGGAAGTAACTAATTAATTTACTGAAGTACTATGATTAAGTGTCATTTTGAGAAACATAGGCTAAGTGAGTATGTCCATCTTATGCAACATTACCGCAAGAGAAAGATTTGTACTGCCCTACTTTAACTAGTTATTTAACGGATTAAGGTTGTATGAACAAAACATATGATCTCAAATATAACTAACAGCATATGAAGTTGTTGCTTACACATTAAGGGATCTGGAACAGTAATCCAAGGATTCTTTTTTATACTCTAGGTAGGTTACATTTATTTGAGTATAATTTAAATGGAGGACTTTTGCTTGTAATAGAGAATGTGTAAGGATGGAGGAGTATGCCTTCCACCACTGGAAGTCAAAGAACTCAACCTAAGCCTACATGTCTAGAAGGTGTTAGAACAGTAACAGTGAACCACACACATTATGCTTTTGGTTTGTTTTGACCCTGTCTTCAGTGCCAAAGAAAGATATATCATGTAGTAAAAACCCACATTGAACCTGACGTTGTGATGAACTGTAATACTTTTAATCACCAAACGATGGCAGGAACGCTTCATATTCATCCACTGCGCAGGTGTCCAGGTGTCCTGACAACATTTGTTCTACTGGCTTCACACACGTTGGGACATTGAATAGCCAATGTATATGTATATGTATATGTATATGTATATGTATATGTATCCGAATAACAACAGAATAATCAAAACCACTGAAGGTACGCACCATTTTACCACAACTATCGGCCACTTTCACTGCTGCCTTTCCTCTACACGTTCAGTCTTCTTTATAGTTCATGTATATTTGGCCAGTTTATTTTCACAGGATGATTTGAGATCTAACATCATATGAGGAGGTTCCCACTGCCTGCGTCTCCACACGGTCAGATCTAACATCATATGAGGAGGTTCCCACTGCCTGCGTCTCCACACTGTCAGATCTAACATCATATGAGGAGGTTCCCACTGCCTGCGTCTCCACACTGTCAGATCTAACATCATATGAGGAGGTTCCCACTGCCTGCGTCTCCACACTGTCAGATCTAACATCATATGAGGAGGTTCCCACTGCCTGCGTCTCCACACTGTCAGATCTAACATCATATGAGGAGGTTCCCACTGCCTGCGTCTCCACACTGTCAGACTGTGGATAGATGTCTGCGCTTAAGCGGCTCCTGCCTGATGAGGGGGTTGGTGTATGAGGGGGGGGAGAGGGGGGTGGGGTTGGTGTAATAGGGGGGTTGTATGGGGGAGTTGGTGTAATAGGGGGGTTGTATGGGGGAGTTGGTGTAATAGGGGGGTTGTATGGGGGAGTTGTGTAATATGGGGGGGGGTTGATGGGGTGAGAGTCTCGTGCTCGACGCGTGCCTCTCCGGCCCATCTGTTGCACCGGTCCAACTGTCATAGACACCACGCGCCGATTTGGGGGGGGATTCCCACGAGCGGTCTGACTAATGTTTAAATCCCTAAAGGACACCGACAATAACCCCCTGACACCACTGAGTGGTCTCTACACCACTGAGTGGTCTCTACATCTCTCCATCTCTACATCTCTCCATCTCTACATCTCTACATCTCTACATCTCTCCATCTCTACACCTCTACATCTCTACATCTCTACACCTCTACATCTCTACACCTCTACATCTCTACATCTCTACACCTCTACATCTCTACACCTCTACATCTCTACACCTACATCTCTACATCTCTACATCTCTACATCTCTACATCTCTACACCTCTACATCTCTACATCTCTACACCTCTACATCTCTACATCTCTACATCTCTACATCTCTACATCACTACACCTCTACATCTCTACATCTCTACATCTCTACACCTCTACATCTCTACATCTCTACATCTCTACGTCACAGATAGCCTCTATGTCACAGGGCCTACAGGCCTGTATAATAAGGCCGATTTGAACAATAGCCTGCATAATATTTTGTGGAATATATTTATTAATTTTCATTTTTTGTTTAGCAAGAAAAACATTTATAAAATATAATATAATAATAATTATAATAATAATAAACATTGTACATGCTTTCATGGCACTCAAGTTTACAACATAAAAATAAAATCTGTTATTTTTGATTGAAATGCATGTTATTTTTGATTGTTCTGCCTCCTTAAGCATACTGTATAAGTATGTTTATTTGTTTATTTATTTCCAGTCTGTTAAATGAGGTCGACATAAACGCAGAACTCAGCCCAGCTCTATACTGATTATTAGTATAATAATAATAATAATATATTACATTATTATTATAAAGGGTTAACTCTCTATAATAATAATACCAATAATATATTACATTATTATTATAACTGAGGGTTAACTCTCTATAATAATAATACCAATAATATATTACATTATTATTATAATGAGGGTTAACTCTCTATAATAATAATATAATAATATATTACATTATTATTATAATGAGGGTTAACTGAGGGTTCTCTATAATAATAATACCAATAATATATTACATTATTATACTGAGGGTTAACTCTCTATAATAATAATACCAATAATATATTACATTATTATTATAATGAGGGTTAACTCTCTATAATAATAATATAATAATATATTACATTATTATTATAATGAGGGTTAACTCTCTATAATAATAATACCAATAATAATAATATATTACATTATTATTATACTGAGGGTTAACTCTAATAATAATAATAATATATTACATTATTATTATACTGAGGGTTAACTCTCTATATAATAATAATATATTACATTATTATTATACTGAGGGTTAACTCTCTATAATAATAATATATATCATTATTATTATTATACTGAGGGTTAACTCTCTATAATAATAATATATTATTATTATTATTATACTGAGGGTTAACTGAGGGTTAACTCTATAATAATAATAATATATATTATTATTATTATTATTATTATAATGAGGCTTAACACAGGGTGATATCATGTGAAGGTGATCTGGAGGCTTTTCCCAGGCTAGATCCCCATTGAACTGGAAGGGCTGCCAACGGTTTTTCTTCAGACTGGGAGGACTGGGAGGACTGGGAGATTTCTTGCACGCGTCAGACGCGCGACAGTTATTCAAATGAGACTCATTATAGTCGCGTGGGCTCCATCTGCTGCTGCGCGGGGACGTTTAAACGATGACATGCTGTCTGCACGCGACTCAGCACTTCAACACAAAGAACAGACTTTATGTTACAGTAACTTTAATTAACTTAATGTAACAGTAACTTAATGTAACAGTAACTTTAATTAACTTAATGTAACAGTAACTTAATGTAACAGTAATAACCTGCAGAACTATGGCTGCTTATGAGAAGAGACAGTTAATGAGACTAGAAAATATCCATTCAAGTTTGAATATTCAGATTTGAGTCAATTATGATTCTAATAATCATCGTAGCAATAATATGATGGATAATACTATTGTGAGACGTCACGGTTTAACACCAGCTTTACTTTAATAGAATATAAGCCTGCAGCCATGCGCGTGCCCGGGAGCCTAATCCTTTAGTGCAGGAGGATGAACCACAGCCTTTTATACTAGTAATACTAGTAATAAGACATGTACTTCATATAACCACAGCCTTTTATTTAATACATGTACTTCATATAGCCTTTTATACTAGTAATAAGACATGTACTTCATATAACCACAGCCTTTTATACTAGTAATAAGACATGTACTTCATATAACCACAGCCTTTTATACTAGTAATACTAGTAATAAGACATGTACTTCATATAACCACAGCCTTTTATACTAGTAATAAGACATGTACTTCATATAACCACAGCCTTTTATACTACTAGTAATAAGACATGTACTTCATATAACCACAGCCTTTTATACTAGTAATACTAGTAATAAGACATGTACTTCATATAACCACAGCCTTTTATACTAGTAATAAGACATGTACTTCATATAACCACAGCCTTTTATACTAGTAATAAGACATGTACTTCATATAACCACAGCCTTTTATACTAGTAATACTAGTAATAAGACATGTACTTCATATAACCACAGCCTTTTATACTAGTAATAAGACACACATGTACTTCATATAACATTCAGAACATCACCAAGAGGAAAACACACTGTTTATAAGAAGAGACTGGACAAAATCAACTTTATTTAGCAGCTGAAATAAGACCAGCACACACAAAGAGGGGGAATCCCTTTATTCATCCTTTCCACCCTCCCATCTCCAAACGTATTGCATGTTTTCAAACTTCCCCTTAACCTTTATTTCCTGCTGTCTTTTGGATTGGCCAATCTGGAGATTAAAAATGAATTGTAATCAGATTTAAAACCTGAGGAAAACATCTTTCAGCAGTATTTTGAGTACAAGTATTCTCTGCATGAGGCATTAAGAAGTTGATATTAGACCCATATGTGGCAATTTAATTATAAATGTAACACATTTGATATTTAAATTAGTATTTGCGAATTACATGTCAGTGAGAATATAAAAAGGCACATTTTTATTCAAGCTCTTCATGAACGATGGTTATAACGGCAGTGATTGAACAATACAGGTGTTGTAGTCATTTCCAAGATGCATTCTGAGATGCTGACATTCAGCCTACTTCTGTTTCTGTACTGTCTATTCTATCATTGAGTTCTCCTTGCATTTTTATGTAGCCCTAAATGATTTTACTCATTTGTGCTGAATTGGAGTGATTTTTCACCCCAAACTAAAGATCATAATCTTAATAAACAATACAAGTCTATAAGCCTCTGTTTCTGGCTTTATTAGACCATGATCAAATATAAAACACTTTAACATTGTTTATGTTTGCATCATGTTCATTACTGAAATAGTCTATTCAATAAACTCCTTTTAGCAATTGAAACTAAGTGTGGATTTTTGATAAATAAAAACAGCGTTTCCTTGTCTTTATATGGACATACATCTTTTTCATAAAACCATCCAGACTGAAGTAAAACTATATCAAAAGATAGACACCTTTTCTGTCTAACTTTATAACTATAACTGTTTCCCTTCTAATGATCCCTGGAACTGTTAGTTCAGACAAACTTCTCGAGAAAGCAGGAACAAACATGCTACGTTTCTGAATTAGTTGGGCTACGCTGTAGCATCTTGTTTCCTCTCAACATAAGTCAGACGTCTTCTGTCCCCTTGACCCCGCCGTGCAGGACGTCTCTCCCACAGGGAGCCGGTCATCCGTGAGCTGCAGTGAGAATTTCTCAGGTCAGACTTTCTCACACTCAGGCTCATTAGCAACTGACAGAAACAGGGCAACTGATTTGACAAGACAGGCGTTTTAACAATGCAGCCTTTAGTTATAATTAAGATTTTCTTTCTTTTTTTACTGATGTGGTGGAGTTGATTTTATTTAAAAATGATACGGCCCTCAGTAATTTGACTGTAGCCATGCACCAAATAACTGTACATCACACACTGCAGTCAGAGTAGCTGCATCCTCTACAACACATGTACATATAGCAGATATTCATGTAGCAAAATGATACAATCTAATCCAAACATTCACAGTCACGTGTTACAGCTACAACAGGTTATAGATCTCATTTTCAACTTGGTAGACACATCTCCTTATTTAAGCTCAGACTGACAATATAATATAAAGCCATACACATTTATCATATTCAAACGGCAGATTTAGACAGGTGAAGATAAGGGGCTAAGTTTGCATGTAAATCACTTCAGATCATATTCAGCCTTATATTCTACACATAAGTGACACGGTATGAATATCATTTAAAAGGAAATAATCACATACCAGGGTGTGACTGTGTCGCCCTCTGCTCGTCATTAAGGCCCTGCAGCGGTGCAGGTCTGTGCAGGTCTGTGCTGGTCTGTGCAGGTCTGTGCAGGTCTGTCCTGGTCTGTGCTGGTCTGTCCTGGTCTGTGCTGGTCTGTCCTGGTCTGTCCTGGTCTGTGCTGGTCTGTCCTGGTCTGTCCTGGTCTGTGCTGGTCTGTGCTGGTCTGTGCTGGTCTGTCCTGGTCTGTGCAGGTCTGTGCTGGTCTGTCCTGGTCTGTCCTGGTCTGTGCAGGTCTGTGCTGGTCTGTGGCTGCAGTTGTATTGAGCGGTGCTGGTCTGTGCTGGTCTGTCCTGGTCTGTGCAGGTCTGTGCAGGTCTGTCCTGGTCTGTGCAGGTCTGTGGCTGCAGTTGTATTGAGCGCCCTTTTGCAGCAGCAGGTTTGGGGCCAAATGACAGGGACGCGTTTTCTCTGTGGGCGGAGACCTCGTTTAGGCCCGCCCCCCACAGGACTGCAGGAGGACATGCAGCAGCTAGAAACAGAAAATATAATAAGATTTATAATGCTATATATATATATATATATATATATATATATATATATATATATATATATATTTATTTTTTTAAGCTTGCAAACTTGGGTCTCACTGAGTTGTTCGACCACATGCAGAGTAATTGAATTTCTTAGTTGCTGTTGCCAGGTTCAGAATGTAATAAAAGCATCCATTTACAAACAAATGTTCCAAAAACATTCTGAAAAGCGGAGAAAGGCACACATCCATAATGATTGTATAGCAACAATGAAAACATTTGAGAAGTTGAGCACAACCTTTTTGAACCCTTTAGTTTGATTCCATTGTTATGAGCAGTGACAGCAATGCCGTTGGAACCTTTGGTAACTTAGAATGAATCTGCTTTCTCATTAGACCACTTGAGGAATATCTTTCTTCTGTATTGGACATTACTGCAATAAATATTTTCTATATGCATGTTGGTGATTAAGCTCCCACTCCCCCCGGACAGTTCTTAATGGTCCCAGCGCTCCCAGAGGCCTCCACCGGAGCAGGGAAGAAAGCCCAGCACTCCCAGAGGCCCCCATCGGAGCAGGAACCCATCTGCTGCCTTTGTTCTCCTGGCTCGTGCTGTTCTCGTGCCCCTGATACTCAATCAGGACACAATATTCAAAAGACCCGCCAAGAAACGGCCTGTCCTGCCTTTCCAACAGCTGCCTGTAGGGGGCGCTGCGTTAACCCTGCTGTCCTCCGTGAGCACATCATTAGGGAGTGATTAAAACAATAAACATGGGATGAGTCCACATGTGAGCGTCTGTCCCTGGACCGTAGAGTCCCTACATGTGTGTGACCCTGACCCATTGGTGGAGCAGCCTCCGCCCACGCTCAACTCCACCTTTGTCAACTTTGAAGAGCAAAACAAATGTGCGCCACCAGATGTGCTGGTGCCTTGCAGCTTGGCTTTTGGCTTGGTTAGGCTTGGTTAGGCTTGGTTGGATATTCAAATCCTGTCTGAGCCATCCCTCTTGATTTATGCAATGTACAATTAGGAAAAAGGCTTCTGTGAGAAAGGACGCCAGGCTGGATGCTGTGCTTTGTAATAACAGGGACAATAAAGAAATACAAGCACAACTGTTGTTTGCATCTCCAAAAAGTCTTTTTTCTTTCATTCAGTATTTGTAGAGAAGCACAATTCAACCATAATCTGTTATCTTTCATTCAGTGTGTATATTTCTGTCTACTTCTGTGTTATGTATCGTATTTTATAATCTTTTAATATATCTTTTATACCACAGGTCTGGGTTCTCTGTATGTTCACTATAGCAGAACAATGGACTTTAGTCTGATATCCTTCAGTTCAAATAACAAGTAGAGCATCTGAGGAAAGCATTGCTGGAATAATTGTTTTAGTCTCTTGGATTTACATCGAAGGTTTAAATAACTTAAGTCAAGTTTGTACATCTCATATTGATAAAAATATTATGCTGCTTAGCTAGTGGCCTTTTATCTCGGCAGCATGTGATGTGTCAATAAGCCTTTGTCACCGTCGCGTTCAGACGCAGACTGCACATCACCAGTGACGTCGGACGGTCGGATGGTCGGACGGTCGGATGGACGGACGGATGGTCGGATGGATGGATGGATGGTCGGATGGATGGTCGGATGGTCGGACGGTCGGACGGTCGGATGGTCGGATCGGGTCGGATGGTCGGATGGTGGATGGTCGGTGGATGGGTCGGATGGGTCGGATGGTCGGATGGTCGGACGGTCGGGATCGGTCGGATGGACGGTCGGGATCGGTCGGATGGTCGGATGGTCGGATGGTGGATGGTCGGATGGTCGGACGGTCGGATGGACGGTCGGGTCGGACGGTCGGACGGTCGGACGGATGGTCGGATGGTCGGATGGTCGGACGGTCGGATGGTCGGATGGTCGGATGGTCGGACGGTCGGATGGTCGGATGGTCGGTCGGATGGTCGGACGGTCGGATCGGTCGGTCGGACGGTCGGATGATGGTCGGATGGATGGTCGGACGGTCGGATGGATGGTCGGATGGTCGGATGGATGGTCGGATGGTCGGGTCGGATGGTCGGATGGTCGGTCGGTCGGTCGGACGGTCGGATGGTCGGATGGTCTTCATCTCTGTTGTTCGTCCCTGATGCAGCAGATGCTCCAGTGAAGTGGAGCATTGGTTCAGGCGTCGGAAGCTTCTTGGCACATTGTGATAATGTAATGTAATGTGATGTAATGTAATGTAATGTAATATAATGTATGTGATATAATGTAATGTAATAGGTCTTCTGACCAGTGCCGTGACAAAACAAACCTACAGGACAAAAAGAGGGATGCAGAAACATTTGGACTATTTTTAACCTACAATTAAAAATGATACATTTTTATAGCCTCTGTTTTGATGCCAGGAACAGCTCGGTCAAACATTCTACTATGTATTTACAGTTAATGAAGGGGGCAAATATTAAAGTATCTTTCAAAATAATGCACAAATAGTGGTTGATTGTTAACATTGAAGAATTGTCACGGTTTTATTCTGTTGCTTTAGATTGTACCTAAAAGGTCCTCTGAGTGTTTTTCCCCTTTTCAGTGTCTTATGCCAAAACATTCATTAGCACTTTCATGCACTTTCGAACAAAGCAACACTTTATGAAGATGGATCTTTTTGAATGTTTCCTAGAGACACTGATAAGTCATTTCCTCTAATGATAAAGTCGTAACATAGAAAACACCTTCTCTATTTCATTAACACACATCTCATTGCAGATTTTCACAAGTATCAGATGCCATTTTGGACAAAAGTATTTATCATCCAGACCTTCTGAGAGCAATTACTACATGAGGACCAACATAATGTACTGACAGGCCTGAAAGAGTGACTTAAGAGCCAGTATTCAGCACCACAGACAGCTTTCAACTGTTAAACAGCCTCTCCCTCTTCAGTACCACGGACAGTGGGCACCTCATTAAGCACCACCACAAAGAGCAGAAGTGTCGACCCCACCTGACTCCTCTTGATCAGATGAGGCCCTAAGAGAGAAGCCAGAGAAAGCAGCGTATGCCCTTAACCCAATATCTAGAAGATCTCTTAAACCACATCCCCTTAGTTTTCTTTGTTGGTGGTCTTCCAAGGAAGCCTTTACAGTTTTGGGATCTCCTTTTCAAAAATAAATAATTAAGTAAGTAAGTGAGTGAGTAGATAAGTAAATAAATAAGTCATTATTGACACAAGGTCCACTTACCAGCTTTTTGTTTTAGCTTAAATCCTCTGGCGTTCATCATACTATGCAAACTCAGTCTGCTGATAAGAACTGAGATGCTGTTGACAGCTATACTTTGTTGTTGCAGCTTTATCATTTCTCACTGTAACAGGAGAAACAGACCTACCCTGTTAAATAAGATTTCCCATAACAATACAGTAAACTACTGGCAATTGAGGTCTCCAGCATCCTGCTATTATTTTGCGAGACTCAATGCCATTATGTTATTCAACAGTAAATGATTATGTTTACAGTTTTCTACAGTAGAGTGTGGGGTTTACAGTGTAATATTTTAGCTACTGTTACCTGCCAGTAATATACTGTGTTTCTACAGTGTTGCTATTGTGATCTACATGAACCCTTCTAACTGTATGTGTTACAGTACATCACTGACAAGTTTCCCTCTTTTTTATATTGATACAGTCTACTGAAAATATATTTGGTCCAGTATAAAATTATGAGCTCAGTTTTAAAAATGCATACACCATAAAAATCCTAGCACAAAAGAGGAAGTGACAGCTTTATGGAACAGACCATTTTTTAAAAGGCTGCATTGTATAATTCATTGCATAAAGTATTATTTTAACTTAAAATCTACCCAATGATTACAGTGCATACCCTTTTGTGGGGCATCTATGTACATTTAAGACTGCTGGAAACGTACCATAAGCACCAGTGAACAAAGATCAGGGAACGCATGGACTCACAGAGAAGTATTAGCATTTGAGTTAATGACTTGAGAACTATTTGTGAAAAAAGCATTTGAATTACAGTTCAGTTCCAAGAATAAATCCCTTGAATATAAATATACTCTGTTGGAATCCCATTACTGCTGAATAAATTCCAGTGTCCTGCCGTCTGATCTTGTATAAAGTGGCAAAAAGCAACAAGCCCTGTGGTAAAGGTTAGCTGGACTTCAGTGCTG
The DNA here is from genome assembly GCF_027596085.1 of Anoplopoma fimbria. Classification (NCBI taxonomy): domain Eukaryota; kingdom Metazoa; phylum Chordata; class Actinopteri; order Perciformes; family Anoplopomatidae; genus Anoplopoma; species Anoplopoma fimbria. The sequence goes on along the minus strand of NC_072460.1, from coordinate 155,845 downwards.
ACATCCATCTACGGCTTGGTCGGTCCTCACTGATGCAGACGTTTAACACAACTCCAGTATACATCAGTAAATTCTCCAATAATTGAATACATAATTCAACACTTTTGGGTAACCAGATGCCAAAATATAATTGTATCCCCTCAACATATTATTTATCTGTGTGTTTGATTCCAGTAAGGAGGATGAACAATTATTAAATAACGAAGATGGCTGCATGTAGCTTCTGTCCCTCCATCACTTCTGATAAAACAAAAATACTGCATGAAACCGTCAAATCGGTAGCATACTGATGATTCAGTGTTGCTTTTGGTGCCAAATATAATCAAAATTTACTGTATCCTGCTGTATTTTGGAAGAACAGTACAGTACTGTAAGAATTTGACTATATTTGTACAGAAATTCTTAATTCATCCTCTTTATTTACAATTTATAAACAGGACTGACAATTGTCAGCTAAAACACACAACGCCTCATTCAATTTTAACATGGAAAACATTTTGAAATGATAAATTGGACTTCTTTAAGCATTTTATGAGAATCCTAAGAAAAATATCATATTTATGTCCATGCAATATGTATAGTCTATTTTAGATAACTGTTTTATTATTTCAGGATACAAACCCTGGTACTGATTAGGTGTCTAACGGTAAAAAAAAATCATTATTTGAATACATTAAGTATAAAGTTAGGTCGGATTTGTTCACAAACTGGGAAGAAGAAGAAGGAGGCTCATTGAAACGTGTCTCAATGCTGTAGTCAAACTCCAGCCAGCCGGCTACAGATGCTTCAGGGTGATGCGGATGCTGTTGGCCTAGAGTTTGGCTTGGGATGCCACACATGCTTTCTTTCAGCTACAGTCCCAATATGAAGTCTGGAAGTCTCTGTGGAGCCGCGATGGAGACGATCTCCTTCAAGCAGGCAGAGAGTCTGTCCAAGCTTTTGTTTTCACGCATCAATGATCCATCTGTCTGACTGCTGTGGCTCGTGTCAGTCTCATGCCGTTTATACGACCAAATTGTCACTTATCAGAATGATCCAACTCACAGGTTAAGATTTAGGATGTTTTCTGGCAATACATAAAATACATTTTTACTGTTTGCTCCAAATTCACTCTTGTCCCAAACTGTAAGTGATGTTGTTGTAATGATAATACGTATATGCCACAGAAGGCATTTTAATACATTTAGCTAGTTTTTCCTTTATTTGACTTAAATCTGACCAATAGTCAGGTACAGTATTATATATTTCAATAGGCGAAGGTTTAACAAGAAGAAAAACAAAAGAAGCTAATCATATCCCCCTCCCATACATTTACTGGAAAAATCCACTGTTCTGCACATCCTTCAACAAAGGATCACTGTGCTCTCAGCTTGCACAGATGGATACCCACGCTGAAACCAGGACAAAAAGGGGTTGTTTTTATCTCCAAGGGCCAGTTCCCAGACTGGACTTGGTGGCAGTTATTTGGGGCCCCATGGGGCAGGACGCGTGCTAAACCGCACATCTATAATGCTTGAAAAAAAATGAGGGTTGAAAGAACTCAAGTTACAGCAGGACAGCTTGCAACCGAGGAGCAGAGTTATCTTTACCAAAAGAATCAGAACGTGTAGAGCTACATATCTGATTAATACATATCTGATTAACACATATCTGATTAACACATATCTGATTAATACATATCTGATTAATACATATCTGATTAACACATATCTGATTAATAATGTAAATACACTGGTGCGCTGCTCTTTATATCCTCGTAAAGCTCGAGGTTGGACTGAGCTTTATGTAACTCTGTCTCTTTTATGTAACTCTGTCTCCTGTGTAACTCTGTCTCCTTTATGTCTGTCTCCTCTGGTGTCTCTCCTTTGGGTGAAGCCTCTTCGGGTTTCAGTAACTTGTTGTGTGCATTGTTGTTTCATATATGCGGTTATAGGGCTACGATAGAGGCCATAACTGGGCCATTGTGTCCATGAGACCCGAACCTCCCCCACTCCACAAGACGAGAAACCGCAGTGGAGGCACAGTGATGATGGGCCGGGATGCTGATGCGGGGGGGGGTCTGTTGTAGAAGAGGGGGGTTAGGGTCTGTGTGTGTGTGTGTGTGTGTGTGTGTGTGGGGTGGGTGTGTGTCTGTTGTTCTCCCATCTGTTGCGCGGTTGTGGCGCGTGCCGAACGCGTGAATCCTGCAGGCAGCTTCTCTGCACTGTGTTACTGGTTTAATGGGTTAGGGTTAACACTAACCCATTAAACCATTAAGGGTTAGGGTTAGGGTTAACCCTAACCCTAACCCTTAATGGTCAACATTGTAGGAGGCCAAACTACAATGTGTATCATTGTAGTTTTGGATATGTAGCTCTGTGTATCATTGTAGTTTTGGATATGTAGCTCTGTGTATCATTGTAGTTTTGGATATGTAGCTCTGTGTATCATTGTAGTTTTGGATATGTAGCTCTGTGTATCATTGTAGTTTTGGATATGTAGCTCTGTGTATCATTGTAGTTTTGGATATGTAGCTCTGTGTATCATTGTAGTTTTGGATATGTAGCTCTGTGTATCATTGTAGTTTTGGATATGTAGCTCTGTTCATCATTGTAGTTTTTCAGGGGTTATCACTTAAGATGAGGTCCGGTTCTGTCCTGAATCATATGTTCCATTGCTCCCGTGTTGTGTTAGAGCAGGCTGTTCGTGTGTACATGTACTGACATACACGTTCACACTGCGCAGATGCACGCACCTCGTTGCACGTCACTGCGTCTCCTCCCCACTGCTGCAGGTAAACACCGTGCTGTTGATATTGGAAACAAGCTGTTAATCCATACATAGCGTGGCTTGGGTATCTGCTTTATTAATTGTAGGAATAGATTAGTCCTTAACCCCTCATCTGGTTCAGGTTCTTTTATTGTGGCAGATTTAGTCCAAAAGCATAAATAAACTGACTGAATGTTCATATTTTGATTATGTGGAACTAACTTTTGTAATTTTTCATACATAGCAGCGCAACTTTCAGGCATAACCCATTAAACTTTTTCTTTTAGAGATTTGGCCGCTCATTTCAACCCGCATACCGGCGCTGGACGCAGAGTCCCAGAGGAGGACCCCCCCCCCCCCCCCCCCAGAGGCCCCCCCCCAGAGGACCAGAGGACCAGAGGACCCCCCCCCAGAGGACCAGAGGACCAGAGTCCCAGAGGAGAGGACCCCCCCCCCCAGAGGACCAGAGCCCCCCCCCCCTGTCATGGCTTGTGTCCCCGCCCCTCTGACGCGCCGGGCCCTCATAAATAGGAGGCTCTCCGTGTCTCCGGCACACTTCAGCTCAGCCGCTCCAAAGCGCAGTATCTCCCCTCAAAAAAGCACAAGAACAACAGCAAACGAGATGAGTCCCAGCATCAGTACCGAGGCCGACCAGCCTCTCCCTGCCAGCTCCACCGTGGCCCAGAGAAAGCAAGCCAACGAACTGAGAAAGGTAAGGGGGAGAAAGAAACCGTACATGCTTATTTGTTACTGACATGTTTCTCTCATTTGAACCTTTAAACGTGCAGCTGAATAACGTGTTTCCATCATTTCTTCCAGACTCTTAAACCCTTGCTAGAGAAGAGAAGACGAGCTCGTATCAACGACAGTCTCACTCACCTGAAAAGCCTGATTCTTCCTCTGGTTGGCAAAGACAACGCACGCTACTCCAAACTGGAGAAAGCTGACATTCTGGAAATGACCGTCCGTTTCCTGAGAGACCTCCCTTCCACTCCAGCCAAAGGTACGCAGCATCTCTTGAGCCACAGAATGCATTGCATCCATCTGATCTGTGATTGCGAACGACACATTCAATTCAAGTTACTGACCAAATCTCCTTTCCCTCCAGACTCCGCAGACAGTTACAAGGAAGGCTACAAAGCCTGCCTCCAGCGCGTCTCCGCTCTGCTTCCCAAAACCAGTCTGGATCAGGGAGCGTGTCAGCGGGTCAACCAGTTCGTCCAGCAGTCCATGTCCGCCACCGTCACCCCGACCTGCCTGAACTGCTGCGCTCAGAGCTCCAGGACTCTCCCTCAGATCCAACAGAGACTCCTGAGCCTCAAATACAGCTTCAGCTCCAGAACGGAGAGCCAGTCCCGCAGCAGCGCAGTGGCTCCCAGCCGAGCGCAGTCAGGAGAGCAGTCAGGAGGAGAGCAGTCAGGAGAGCAGTCAGGAGAGCAGTCAGGAGGAGAGCAGTCAGGAGAGCAGTCAGGAGAGCAGTCAGGAGAGCAGTCAGGAGAGCAGTCAGGAGGAGAGCAGTCAGGAGAGCAGTCAGGAGAGCAGTCAGGAGAGCAGTCAGGAGGAGCGCAGTCAGGAGGAGCGCAGTCTGGAGGAGCGCAGTCTGTCGGCGCTGCCATGTGGAGACCCTGGTAGATCAGATGGACATTCACCTCATGCCTGTTATTTATTGTTTGTTTATTGTTGGAGTTGCTGTACAATAATGGAGCATTTGGCTCATTTTGCGTTTCATGCCAGAGAGCACACGAGCACAGATCTTAGAGAAACTGAAGTCTTGAAGCTTTTTAAAATGCAGTCCTCTTTGGGGTTTCAAAGATACGGGTTGTAGACAACACTTTTGTAAAACCCAAAGGGTTAATTTGTTTGAGGTTTGCACGATGGACTTAAAAGTATTTTGGTCTGTGCAAAAGAATAGTCTGTAAACACTGTGTGTTGAATGGGATTATGATATTCATCGGCGCTATGTATCTATATAAAAACATGTTTTGTGACACTTTTCAATAAATGAAAATTCCTCGAATATTGCTGTTGTCTGATCTTTCATTTTCTGGTGTTCCAACGATCTGGAATGTATCATGAAAGGTCTGCTGCAGAGGAGTCTCGGTATGAAAGCAGTGAAAAAGGCGCGCAGGTCATCCTGAGCAGTGAAGCTGAGGAGCAGCTGCTCTATTGTTGCCTCCCAGTGACCACACTGGTGGGAAGAAGTTGGACTGGTTGTGTGATGGGAAACACTGAGATGACTGTTGGGAATTACAATGGCACATTTGACGTCGCCCCTAAACACACTGGTTACTCAGTCATTTTACAATATGTAAAATTTCCTAAATAAATACACATCATATCCCTGTGATTATGGCTTTTAAATCTGTAGACACTTATGACTGTTTTACATCTGAGTATATTAACCCATTTAGGTTGTTCATCTTATGTCTTAGGGACTGTCCTGAATTCTCTTTTTAGTCATTTATATTGCAAATTAGTACTTCTATTTACCTTGTATCTATTCTTTATACTACATGATCAAACAGCCTTTGGATGTTTATAATTGCAGTAATTTTGCATAAACCACTTTAAAAAAGATCACGTCCTCCACCCTCTAGATTTTACTGGATATAAGTCACATTCAAAAGCCTCTATCATTGAAGGGGCACCGTTTATACATGCATGAAGTCTAGTAGAAAAAAGGGGGTGCTGTCTTCTAAAAAACACGTGAGCTGAGCACCAACTCCATTCTCCAGCTATTATGAATGTATCATATTCGTAAAACTTCTTTAACATTTTGTCGAACAAAGGCTGGGTTATACTGACCAGTTCTAATACTTTCTTCAGTATTTTTTTAAAGACTTGACCTATAATGCAATATGCAGGTTTCTATCATGCATTAACTTTTGGCATCTGACAACATGTTGATATTGCATGTTGTGAGAGGAGTAGATTAATAACATGGAGTTGGATTTTTTTCTGCCATCATTAGCCACCGTCCACTGTAATATGGTATTAAAATCATAATTAACCCGCACCCACATCTTTATCTTTATTCAACATGATACTACATTAGCTGGGAGTCTTTTATAAAACACTGATTGGTGCATTCAAAGATGGCCCAACATCCTGGTTTCGACCCACTTTTCTTTTGACACTTTAACATGATCCTTTTCACAACATTCATGATATAAATGTCTTTGCAGTGTCTTTGGGTAGACGGGTCATAAGTCTTGGATCTTGAGACTTTTCTGAATGAACCAACAACAGTTAGGAAATATTATCTAATGCATTAAGATAATATTTCTATCTCAAGCACATTCTGTCAAGGTTGACTATCTAACTGAACTGGGATGAACTGACATAACCACAGGCTTCATATAAGGTAGAGGATATATATTAAATTTGGTGAAATTCTCTGCTGAAAGGTCATTGATAATGCAACAGAAATGCAACTATACAAAACCACAGTTCTTAAAAGCACAAGTTTAGGTTCAAGTCTTTTAAAACAATGTTCAAACGCCCAACTTATCAGTCTCTGTTAGTATTCCTTTTGTCCATAGTGACTCAGAAGAGATCTATTCTTTGGGCATCTTCAATGGAATAGATGGAGGACAAAATTCCCCGTCTTGATTTCTTCCGCATCCTGAGATATCAAGTGGGTATCTCCTGAAGTTAGTCTATGACGTATGAAGCTCCGTTTGTCATTCCAGACAGTGTTTCTTTGCTGAGCTGCAGTGGAGGGTTGGTAGAACAAAGAGGGGGTTTTGTACACTTGATTTGTTTTTATTTTTTAAGTTGTTCCTGTTAAGGTTAAATGCAGTTCTTTTTTAGTCATTCTGGATAAAAGTGTCTGCCAGTTATATTCAGTGCCCTCAGCAAAAGTTCAGACCCCTTCACTTTTTGCACACTAAATTGTGTTGTGGGTTTACTATAGTTTTGAATGACTAAAATTGCCATTTTTGCCCATCAATCTACACTCAATAACCCATACTGATTAAGTGAAAAAGTTTTTGGATTCATTTACAAATTTATTCAACATCAAAAACTGAAATCTCTCATTAACAGAGTATGCATTCAGACCTTTAATTCAATACTTTGTAAGAGCCCCTTTAGCAGCCATTACAGCTTTGAGTCTTTTTTGACGAGGCTCTACAGGCTTGATTCAGGCAGTTTTAGTCCATTCTTCCTAGCAGATCATGTCAAGCTCAGATTGGATGGGAGCGTCTAGGACAGTCTGAGACTCGTCCCGATGCCACTCCAGCGTTGTCTTGGCTGTATGCTTTGGGTCATTGTCGCTTTGGAGCAGGTTTTCTTCCTTATGTTTGGCTTCATTCATCCTTCCTTCAGTTCTGACCAGTTTCCCTGTCTCTGCTGCTGAGAAACACCCCTATAGCATGATGCTGCCACCACCATGCTTCACCGCAGGGATGGTATTTGCCAGGTCATGCGCGGTGCCTGGTGTTCACCAGACTTAGTCCTATGAGTTCTGCCAAAAGGGATTACAATTTGTCTCTCTGGTTCTAACCTGAGAATCTTTTCGCTCATGCTCTCAGAGTCGTTAAAATGCAGTTTCGCAAACACCAAGCTGGTCTTTATATCCACCTTTAACTCAAGAGTGGCTTCCATCAAGGAACTCTACCATAAAGGCCTGATTGATGGAGTGTGGCTGAGAAGGTTCTTCCATCTCTGCAAAGGACTTCCGAAGCTCTCTTAGAAAGACCATTGGGTTCTTGGTCACCTCCCTTACCATGACTACCATGACGGCGAAACGGTTACTCAGTTTGGCCGGATGGTCAACTCTAGGAAGAGTCCTGGGGATTCTAAACTTCTTATATTTCACAATTGTGGATGTCATCCTGGGAAAACTGAAAGCTTTAGAAATGCTTTTATACCCTTGCCTTGATCGATGCCTCACCACACTTTTGTCCCGGAGGTCAACAGAGAGTTTCTTGGACTTCAAGACTTGGTTTGTGTCTTAACATGCAGAATGAATTGGGAGGCCTTATAAACATGCCTTTCTAGACTATCCCCAGTCAATTCAGTTTGATCACGGATATTTAAAGCAAACAGGATGCACTTGACCACAATTTTGGGGTGCAACAGTAAAGGGTCTAAATATTTTCATATTTCAGTTTTTGATTTTTTAATACAATTCTAATAAATCTAAAGACATGCTTCACTTTATCATTATGAGTTATTTAGTGTATATTGGTGGGCGAAAATGGCTACGCTTACATAATTAAATATAATAAAGTGTTCAAAAAGCAAAGGGGTCTGAATACTTTATGAATCCATTGTATGTTTTATTTAACAAGAAAATCTAATCTCATCCGCATCATAGAACATAAAACATAAAGGTTGCAAAAGGTTTGACAGAGACTTAAAATGAATAAGATGAAGTATGAAGATAACACGCTGGAAAAAGTTGAAGTAATGTTGATAAAATACCATAACAAGTAAGATAAATAGATATACATTAGATTACAATTCTGTAATCGCCAAACAGATGGCACAGATGATCACAATATGATCACAATATGATCACATTACATTACATGATATTACAGTCATTTAGCAGACGCTTTTATCCAAAGCGACTTACAGGAAGTGTATTCAACATAGGTATTCAAGAGAACTACTAGTCACCAGAAGTCATCAGTGCATCTCCTTTCTTAAACAAGCATCTAAGAGCATAAACCAGAGCAAAAGTACAGAAACAAACTAATAGGAATATAATAAGTGCAACAAACTAATAGAATGCAATAAGTGCTAAGAGGAAGGCTCAGGGTAGTGCTTCTTGAAGAGGTGAGTTTTCAGCCTGTGCCGAATGATGGCCAGCGACTCTGCTGTCCTGACGTCAGTGGGGAGTTCATTCCACACATAATCACATAATATGATGAAAGCTGGATTGGATTTTCTCCAATTAAAAATGATGGATTTAAAAGCTACGTCTGACCGAAGCATGTAGAGGAAGCAGCAGAAATGAATGCTATCTCCATTGCTCAGTACTCACTTAAGGAACAGAAGGAAGCTCCTCGAGGTTAAACAGCATTACTTCCCAGCCTTATTTCGAGCAACACCATTACAAAGATATGCAGATCAGTGTGCATCAGTGGGTGTGGAGCTAGTTAGGGCCAGCCAACACACAATAATGGTTCAGGCTGCAGAGTTAGAAGAGAACCTCAGAGTTTGTGTTTGTAAAAGGCATCTCCACATTACAGAACAGACAGATATGTGACCAAGAAAAGTTAAATTCTCTGCCTCAAAACAAAAGACGGACTAAAAAAAGGAAACTCTCAGCTTAATTCCTTGTTTATTGCCACTTGTAACTAATAAGTAATGTGGCAAATAACTGAAAGCACAAATGTACAAAACGGTAAAGAAAACATTGCTATATGCACAATCATATAATATACATTATTATGGAACGAATACAAAGTTTAACAAGGTCTAACCTTTAACTATGAAAGACATGTTGTCTAAAAAGTGGAGGAAAGGGGACTCAAGCAGTCCCACAACACGGTAACCTCTAAAAGCTGAGATCCACGTTGTTCAGCTTTTCTTGTCCCAGCTGAGGCCACAGTGGGGGATGGTGGGTGTGAGCGTTCTGCTATTACTGCACAATCTCTCTCTGGCCCTAACACGGCTGTCATTAGCATACACAGATATTGTAGAGAGAAAATTACACTGAAAACATTGTCAATTCTTTATTTCAGGATTTTGCATGAATTGCCCAATATGGATATTCTTGTCTGGTGACGGGGTTGATTTTTACACAGTAAAACTGAATGAACCAAACTTTACCCATCAAGTTCAGTCTATTTAAAGTGAAAGAGTACCATTCAGCCTGTTAAAATGCCTGTCTATGCTCTTCTGTGACTTAGGAGGGAGCGTTCTGACATTTGAAGAAATTACTCTGATGCTGTCTTCAGATTTAAAGCATTTAAGATACATCCTGTGTTACAAACTGGAGGTAAAGAATTGAAAAGAGCTTGCATTTAAGAGGCATAGATGGTCTAATGAAAGCTGCTATTGAGTTGCATTATGGAAATTGTAGTTTTTGGAGTTTGCTTCAGACACATGCTGCTTCAATTCTGCTTTTTAATGCATCTCCTAACATATTTATAGAAGTGCAATGCTAAATTGTTGGTCCTTTATTGGGTATAGATCTGGATGAGTATTTGCCTGTTTTGGCATCACATTATACCGTTGGTTTCTGATCGGTAATGGGTTTCAGGAAGGATACCACCTTGTTCAGCTGGTAGCAAAGAGCAGGGCAAAGAATGAGAAAATGTATTCTAATTTGAATTGATAAAAATTCCACTTTGCTCTGTTGAGCTAACCAATTGAACTATTTGCATACATGCAGTATGTTCATTACTCCATTTAAAACCTTATCTTTGGAAAGAGTGGATGAGTGATATGGAATCACAGTTTGTTAAAAGAAACTCTTCTGACACAGTAATGATTGGGGGATTTGTTCAAACTCATTTCTTTTGGTTTTCTGCTAAATTTCAATTTTCCTTTTATTTCAATTTTGAAATAACAATTACGGTAAAATAACTGTATTCTATAACTTTTTGAGCAGAACAAATACTTGCAATATCAGATTATTTATCCAAAATAAAATCCAAGTATAATAACTTTGACTTCTCTGGCAAAACCATTCAGTCAAACAAAGGGAAGACCACTGTGAAATACACTGAAACGTTTCGTTCCCATGTGATGCTGAGTTTGACCTATTTAACTGCCCAAGATGTCTTTTCATTACATATCGGCAATACTACATCTGCTTATAGGTGTTGTATCTGTATATGTGGTTCTCATTGTTTGAGACTAAGCAGAAACCCCGGAGCTGCTGGAGCAGGAGTCAGGTGGAGTCCGCCTCCCTGGTTCTGACCCGTCCACACAGCCCGCATGGGACTCTTAATTCGCATGAAGTTTCGGAACATCTTCAGACAAAGGCTTCCTGTTATCCGGCACAGATGGGTTATATATTTACAGACAGAGAAAAAACAACAACTATTTCAACTATAACTTTTTAACCATTATTGCACAGTGCAATGTATTGCTGAGTTTCTATTGTCATGTTATTATGTTATTGTCCTGTGGTCATGTGGTCTGCTGGGCAAGGTTGGTTGTGCAGCCTGACAGCAGCAGGAAGGAAGGACCTGCGGTACCTCTCCTTCACACCGGGGTGAAGCAGCCCGGTGGCTGAGGAAGGCTGCACAGAGGCTGCCAGGGTGTCCTGCATGTGGTGGGAGGTATTGTTCATCAGGGATGACAGCTTGGCCATTGTTAAATGTTATATTATCTTCATTTAATGTTTTATTCTCTTTATTTAATGTTTCATTCTCTTCATTTAATGTTTTATTATCTTTATTTAATGTTTTAGCGTTTGTCTGATGGCGGTGCAGTGACGATCACGTCATGATGTTTCCGCGGATGTTGATCTGGGCGGCTCATCCTCCTGTATACGGTGTGCCGGATTACCGGTGTTTTTTCACGGGCGGTGCCGGTGGACCAAATGACTCAGCCTCCTAGCTAGCATAGCTAGAGGAGGTTGAGCCGTCTGAAACTGAGGAGGCGTCCCGGTAGAATCCGGTGACCGGGAAATAGGTTCAGCGATCACCGCGCATTGCATGCCGGGTAGATTTTTTTTAAAAAATTTAATTTTAATTTTTTTAATTTTTAATTTATTCATTTTTAAATTCAATAACTTTATTGAGACATTTGTTCATACATATAAAACACAATATATTTATTATATATATATATATATATATGTATATATTTACATTTTCAAGTTCTTATTTTTAAAATAAATAAAATAAAAAATGAAAAATAAAAATAAAATAAAACAAGTATTATAAATAAGCAATAAAAAAAACAGTAGAAAAAACAACAATAACTGAAATACTATATTTACAGACAGGAAAAAACAACAACTATTTCAACTACTTTTAACTTTTTTAACCATTATTGCACAGTGCAATGTATTGCACAGGTTTCTATTGTCATGTTATTATGTTATTATTGTCCTGTGGTCATGTGGTCTGCTGGGAGCAGAGTTGGTTGTGCAGCCTGACAGCAGCAGGAAGGAAGGACCTGCGGTACCTCTCCTTCACACGGGGGGTGAAGCAGCCGGTGGCTGAAGGACTGCACAGAGCTGCCAGGGTGTCCTGCATGGGGTGGGAGGTATTTTTCATCAGGGATGACAGCTTGGCCATTGTTAAATGTTATATTATCTTCATTTAATGTTTTATTCTCTTTATTTAATGTTTCATTCTCTTCATTTAATGTTTTATTATCTTTATTTAATGTTTCGCGTTTGTCACAGTCGCGGTGCAGTGACGATCACGTCATGATGTTTTCACGGATGTTGATCTGGACGGCTCATCCTCCTGTATACCGGTGTGCCGGATTGCAGTGTTTTCACGGTACCGGTGCAGTGGACCTCAACCTCTCCATATTTCACGCAGCCTGAAGAGTTAAAATAATATCTCGAAAACTAGAGGGGCGT
>NC_072460.1:22500-143492 GCF_027596085.1 Anoplopoma fimbria | reverse complement strand
CGCCGAATCTGCTTTAAAAAAGACAAAAGAGGACTCTAACCGTAAAAGCAAAACGGAGAAGTGTACCTCCCACACACCCCCCCCACCCCATCACCCCATCACCCCCATCACCCCCATCATCCCATCCCCCCATCATCACCCCCATCACCCCCATCACCCCCCCATCATCCCCCATCACCCCCACCCCCCCCATCCTATCAGCGCGGTGAGGGGCGCGTGCAGCAAGTGTGCCTCTCAGTTTCAGGGAAGCGTTCACATTCCAACTCTATGTACGTGTATATACATATATATACATATATATAAATATATACATATATATAAATATATACATATATATATATATATATATATATAGATACATACATATATATAAATACATACATATATATAGATATATACATACATATATATATATATATATATATATATATATATATATATATATATATATATATATATATATATATATACATATATATATATATATATATATATATATATAAATAGATAAATATATTCTATAGATATATTTAGATTTATATACATATATATATATAATAAAATAATAAAAGCATCATGATGTTTAAGATTGTCGGTGTGCAGTTTCCAGTCTGTATTTAACGTAATACTCTTTCTTCTTTATCTCCACCAACAGCAGTTTGAGCTTCTGTTTCGTCATCACCATACTATATTGATGGTGATAAACAAGCATTTGGTGATAGCTTGGACGCTAAAGTATCCAGGAGTCAAGCTGAAGGAGACAATTGCAACAGAGTTTCCAAACAGTGGGGGCTGAGAATGGTGGGTTTCAGTTGGACAACAACATGGGCCAATAAGAAGCATGCAGATGGGCCAGCCACGCCAAACTGCTGCAGATCATGTGTCTGCGTGTAAAGCTGATAGAAAAAGAGCTTGAGTATATGCAATGCAGACTGGATAATATATGGACAGATCCGTGGTGGGACAGGGAGACGGGCTGTTCAGGATGCTGGTAGAGTGCAGGTGGAGTCCATGGTTGGAGGGTGGGGTTGGAGTCCATGTTGGAGGGTGGAGGGTGGAGTCCATGGTGGGGGTTGGGGTTGGGGGTTGGAGTCCATGGTTGGGGGGTGGAGGGTGGGGTTGGGGGTTGGAGTCCATGGTTGGAGGGTGGAGGGTGGAGGGTTGGGGGTTGGGGTTGGGGGTTGGAGTCCATGGTTGGAGGGTGGAGGGTGGGGTTGGGGGTTGGAGTCCATGGTTGGAGGGTGGAGGGTGGGGTTGGGGGTTGGAGTCCATGGTTGGAGGGTGGAGGGTGGGGTTGGGGGTTGGAGTCCATGGTTGGGGGTGGAGGGTGGGGTTGGGGGTTGGAGTCCATGGTTGGGGGGTGGAGGGTGGGGTTGGGGGTTGGAGTCCATGGTTGGAGTCCAGGGTGGGGTTGGGGGTTGGAGTCCATGGTTGGAGGAGGGTGGGGTTGGGGGTTGGAGTCCATGGTTGGAGGGTGGAGGTTGGAGTGGTTGGAGGGTTGGGGGTTGGAGTCCATGGTTGGAGGGTGGAGGGTGGGGTTGGGGGTTGGAGTCCATGGTTGGAGGGTGGAGGGTGGGGTTGGGGGTTGGAGTCCATGGTTGGAGGGTGGGGTTGGGGGTTGGAGTCCATGGTTGGAGGGTGGAGGGTGGAGGGTTGGGGTTGAAGGTTCGCTAACAGACAGACATCTGCTCTCCATGGCGCGTGCTGTGCGCGTGGTTCCCCTGGGTGGTGTTTGAGGTGGTGTTTGAGGTGGTGTTTGATGGGTTGTCATCTGTCCAGTATTTATTTGAAATCTGAAATCTCAAAGCTCAAAGTTTGATTCATACCTCACATGACTCGATGGTTGATTATCAGGTACACAAAGTTCAGAAGGTGATAGTCTCAATGTGTATCCTGATTTAACTGATGTTATATATATATATATATATATATATTTATATATATATATATATATATTGCTCCCTCGCGTTGGGAGCAGTGGGATACACCCCACAGGTAGAGACCCCCCCCGGGCAGAAGCTGCATAAAAACGTCATACTATGCAAAACTATTGTTGTCAAAATCCAGAGCAGATGCTATTTGAAAGTGGCGTGGCTTGGGTAGGAGACTGGAGTATGAGTCCATACCTTTGTGGACACTTTTGAATACAGGCAAGCCTGACCCCTATGCCAGCAACGTATGTATTGCACCCCGTTGTTCTAAGTGTTCACATTTATTTTAAAATGATATGTAACGTAAAGGATGTGTAATCAAACGTGGGCAAATTACACACAATACAATACAATACAATACAATACAATACAATACAATACAATACAATACAATACAATACAATACAATACAATACAATACAGTAAAACCTCAGAGTGGAACAACGTGGAATTCAGCATGCAAACAATTCTCAATAACTTAAACTGAGAAAACAGTATCTGTTATGAGTTCTGTTGTGTTTACTCTTAGCTCGTAAAATAAATGGATGCTATTTGCATCATCACACTTAAATCACACATTAAATGGATGCTATTGGCTTCCAGCCATAAAGGAGCAGTGCGTAATTACGCACCGGTTCATCTACTATATGTGAAATAAAAAACCTGCTGGTTTATTATGTAATACGATGTATACTGTATGGTTTAGGAAATTGATATTTGGTGAAAAAGCTTCTTTCCGCACACATTTCTTCAGCTTGTTGACGCAGTTTGTTGTTATTCGGTCCGTGGATCATAAGGCAGACACGATTAGAGCAGAAGACAGATGGTTGTCTTCTACATTGATGGTTTGTTGGGGGCGTCCCTGTGACGCACGTCCACCGACGCCACCGACGCCACGGACCGGCTTATATACCGCAGCTCTGGGCCGTTAGAGACACTTCTTCACCGGCTTCTGTTTCAGACACTTCTCGGAGACAAAGACCAGGCTGACAATGTCTCCAAACATGACTTGTGAAGCTCTCCAGTCTTTTTCTCCACGTCCAACTGTGGCCAAAAGAAAAGAAGCTCTTGAGCTCAGAAAGGTAAGCGATGTTACTGCATTTTGCTTTATTGTTCCTCACACGTTTTCTGATCATTTACACTTATTGTTATGAATGAATGAATGCTAAACATGATGTGTTCTTTTCAGACAATGAAACCTTTGATGGAAAAAAGAAGGCGCGCACGAATGAACGACAGCCTGACCCATCTGAAGAACCTCCTCCTCCCCCTCACGGGCAGAGATGTAAGTTATCATAGCCATTGGAATACATGCAGAAACAATTTTCAGATAAACGAAAGTCAAGATTTTTAGTTTCATATGTTTAACATTTGCTTTTTATTATTTTCTCCAGAAGACTCGCTCCTCCAAACTGGAGAAAGCCGACATCCTGGAGATGACTGTGAGGTTCCTCGGAGACGTTCCGCCTGTTAACACGAAAGGTGAGTTACGGTTCTGCTTGTTTCACACTTCTCTCGACATATTTATATACATTGGACTATTGTCGTCCAAACAGCTAAACTCACATGCCATTGTCTTTGTAGACTCCGCAGACAGTTACAAGGAAGGCTACAAAGCCTGCCTCCAGCGCGTCTCCGCTCTGCTTCCCAAAACCAGTCTGGATCAGGGAGCGTGTCAGCGGGTCAACCAGTTCGTCCAGCAGTCCATGTCCGCCACCGTCACCCCGACCTGCCTGAACTGCTGCGCTCAGAGCTCCAGGACTCTCCCTCAGATCCAACAGAGACTCCTGAGCCTCAAATACAGCTTCAGCTCCAGAACGGAGAGCCAGTCCCGCAGCAGCAGTGGCTCCCAGCCGGCGCAGTCAGGAGAGCAGTCAGGAGGAGAGCAGTCAGGAGAGCAGTCAGGAGGAGAGCAGTCAGGAGGAGAGCAGTCAGGAGGAGAGCAGTCAGGAGAGCAGTCAGGAGAGCAGTCAGGAGAGCAGTCAGGAGGAGAGCAGTCAGGAGGAGAGCAGTCAGGAGTCAGGAGAGTCAGGAGAGCAGTCAGGAGGAGAGCAGTCAGGAGGAGCGCAGTCTGGAGGAGCGCAGTCTGGAGGAGAGCAGTCAGGAGCGCAGTCTGTCGGCGCTGCCATGTGGAGACCTTGGTAGATGTATTCCATCAAAGTAGCAGGTTCTCCCAAAACCCTGTACAAAGACTGTGAAGTGTTTCATGTTTAAGCAGCATGTTGAGATAGCATCACTTATGCAGTGGTTAAATCGTATTGGTTGAGTATTATATACTTACGTTTTGCGCACGGGTCTATTGTCCAGTATGTGTTGACAAGTTTAGACAGTCGTATGTTTTTGAATCTGCATGTATGTATACGTTAAATATTAGTGATATCAGTGATTAAGGGCCACTGAAACAGCCCTGTAGACCCAAAGGGTCAGTCTGTAAGCATTTGCACTTTAGACTTCAGTGTTCTGAGTCTGTGCAGATGAACTATGTAGACATATATTGTGTCATTGTAAGTATCTCTGTCGGGATGTGTTTAATTTTTGCTATTTACAGCAAATGTTGTATATATTTTATATAAATACAAATAAAACTACGATGTCGTGGTAAAATTCTGTGTTGTGTTTTGATTACAATCTGTCAGCGTTTGCCATAATATTGGTCTTTAACTCATGTGAGTAAATATTCATCCTTAACGCACAGACACACAGCTTGTATCTTGATCATACATTGGTTTTGGAGTTAAAGATAAGATAAGATAAGATAATAAAGTGAATATACCTTGTTAGAATGACAGGGCCACGTGTCACACAGCAGAGCTGACAGGGTTAGGGTTAGGGTTAGGGTTAGGGTTAGGGTTAGGGATAGGGTTTAGGGTTAACCCTTCAGCATGGGTTAGGGGTAGGGTTGGGTTAGGGTTGGGTTAACCCTTAGGGTTGGGTTAGGGGTAGGGTTGGGTTAGGGTTTAGGGTTAACCCTTCAGCATGGGTTAGGGGTAGGGTTGGGATAGGGTTGGGATAGGGATAGGGTTTAGGGTTAACCCTTCAGCATGGGTTAGGGTTGGGTTAGGGTTTAGGGTTAACCCTTCAGCATGGGTTAGGGTTGGGTTAGGGTTTAGGGTTAGGGTTCAGGGGTTAGGGTTAGGTTAGGGTTCAGGGTGGGTTAGGGGTAGGGGGGTTGGGTTAGGGTTTAGGGTTAACCCTTCAGCATGGGTTAGGGTTGGGTTAGGGGTAGGGTTGGGTTAGGGTTTAGGGTTAACCCTTCAGCACGTCGCCATGTCTGCACCAGGACGCCTCCCTGTGTGAGGAGCATCCCTTGGTCTCTGCCGCCGCCCTCCGGAGGCTTCAGGTACTGCGTGGTGATGCTTCAGTGTCTTCCCGTGCTGCTCTCTCAAACGCACCGGTCGCGCTGGCTGTGCGTCATATAAGCCCTCTGCCTCTGTGCGTCAAGTAGTCTCCTACAGAGGACACAGGAGACACAGGAGACACACAGGAGACACACAGGAGACACAGGAGAGGACACAGGAGACACAGGAGACACAGGAGACACCAGAGAGGACAGGAGACACAGGAGACACAGGAGACACAGGAGACACAGGAGACACCGGAGAGGACACAGGAGACACAGGAGACACAGGAGAGGACACAGGAGACACAGGAGAGGAGCGACGTCCCTTCACATCACACCGGAGTCCCGCTGCAGCAGAGACCAACAAACCCAGAGAGCCCATCATCATCATCATCATCATCATCATCACCTTCATCATGTCGGTACCGCAGCCACGCGAGGCAGCATCCCCCCTTCAGCTATGCAGGTAGGACACCACAGACACCACAGACACAACAGACACACAGACACGTGCGAGCAGCCTTCACATGCTCGCGTCGTGTCGGTGCGTCGGTCCTCATGGGAGGATCAGACAGATCATCCGCTTATGTCCCGGTGCTCTTATGTCCCGGTGCTCTTATGTCCCGGTGCTCTTATGTCCCGGTGCTCTTATGTCCCGGTGCTCTTATGTCCCGGTGCTCTTATGTCCCGGTGCTCTTATGTCCCGGTGCTCTTAGGTCCCGGTGCTCTCTCCCGGTCCCGGTGCTCT
Source organism: Anoplopoma fimbria (assembly GCF_027596085.1). Lineage (NCBI taxonomy): Eukaryota > Metazoa > Chordata > Actinopteri > Perciformes > Anoplopomatidae > Anoplopoma > Anoplopoma fimbria. Next base: position 137,473 of record NC_072460.1, on the reverse strand, counting down.
TATGTCCCGGTGCTCTTAGGTCCCGGTGCTCTTATGTCCCGGTGCTCTTATGTCCCGGTGCTCTTATGTCCCGGTGCTCTTATGTCCCGGTGCTCTTATGTCCCGGTGCTCTTATGTCCCGTCCCGGTGCTCTTATGTCCCGGTGCTCTTATGTCCCGGTGCTCTTATGTCCCGGTGCTCTTAGGTCCCGGTGCTCTTATGTCCCGGTGCTCTTATGTCCCGGTGCTCTTATGTCCCGGTGCTCTTATGTCCCGGTGCTCTTATGTCCCGGTGCTCTTATGTCCCGGTGCTCTTATGTCCCGGTGCTCTTATGTCCCGGTGCTCTTATGTCCCGGTGCTCTTATGTCCCGGTGCTCTTATGTCCCGGTGCTCTTATGTCCCGGTGCTCTTATGTCCCGGTGCTCTTATGTCCCGGTGCTCTTATGTCCCGGTGCTCTTATGTCCCGGTGCTGCTCTCTATGTCCCGGTGCTCTTATGTCCCGGTGCTCTTATGTCCCGGTGCTCTTATGTCCCGGTGCTCTTATGTCCCGGTGCTCTTATGTCCCGGTGCTCTTATGTCCCGGTGCTCTTATGTCCCGGTGCTCTTATGTCCCGGTGCTCTTATGTCCCGGCTGGTGCTCTTATGTCCCGGTGCTCTTATGTCCCGGTGCTCTTAGGTCCCGGTGCTCTTATGTCCCGGTGCTCTTATGTGTTATGTCCCGGTGTCCCGTGCTCTTATGTCCCGCTCTTAGGTCCCGGTGCTCTTAGGTCCCGGTGCTCTTAGGTCCCGGCTGTCCCGGTGCTCTTAGGTCCCGGTGCTCTTATGTCCCGGTGCTCTTATGTCCCGGTGCTCTTAGGTCCCGGTGCTCTTAGGTCCCGGTGCTCCTCAGACCGGCTCATCCAACCGCAGGCTGTGAGGTCATCGACCGACACCGTTCATACCGTGTGTGACGTCATCGGCTCACACCACAGGATGTGCAGCAGGAAGTGACTAGTCAGCAGAAGTCATCAGATCATCTCCTTCCGTACACCAGCCTCTGAAGCATAGACCAGAGCAGAAGTACAGAAACATACTGAATACAATGTAAAAGTTGTTCTAAAGTTTAGGCTGAACTATTGAGCTAGTGAGCCTGCTGTTATTTATGAGGATGATAACCAGGAAGTACATTTCAAACCAGCAGTACACAGTGTGAGGTCACAGGGGTCATGACTGCTCCCTATCAACATACCTTTGCAATGAGTAGGCTTCATTTCCCAGCAGCAGCAGAGGCTCTGTAGGACGCTGGTTCTCGCCGGTAGGGGGAGCCATAGAGCTCTGCACAGCACAGCACACCTGTCTGCACAGCACAGCACACCTGTCTGCACACAGACCTGTCTGCACACAGACCTGTCTGCACAGCACACAGACCTGTCTGCACACAGACCTGTCTGACCTGTCTGCACACAGACAGGTCTGCACAGCACACAGACCTGTCTGCACACAGACCTGTCTGCACACAGACAGACCTGTCTGCACAGCACACACCTGTCACACAGACCTGTCTGCACAGCACACAGACCTGTCTGCACACAGACAGACCTGTCTGCACACAGACCTGTCTGCACAGCACACAGACCTGTTTGCACACAGACCTGTCTGCACAGCACACAGACCTGTCTGCTTCAGACATCCCTGTCAACTCAGGGTGAAATACCTCTTCATTTAATGTCGTGGTGTGTTCATAGGTTGCATTCATCGACAGCCTGGTTTATGTAGCTTCTATGCCACATGTTGTCACAGTCAATCAACTTCTCTGCATATTGAAGGGAAGATGACCTCACCCTGAGATTTAAGGGTGAGGGTATGACACCATCACTCCGTGAAGGGGTTCGCTGATAGTGAAAGCTATATTTCGCAAAGTTTTATGAACATATTAGACTGTTCAACCCAAATGAAATGAACAATGACAATAAATCCACCTGTTTGTCATTTAAAAAACATCCTGAAAGCAAGAAGTATTTTGGTGGAGAATGAAATGTCCTTATCAGTCAGTCCTAACCTGAAGGCAGCTCCTCACTGAGTATAGGCTGAATTATTATTATTATTATTATTATTATTATTATTATTATTATTATAAACAGTGTTATTTGCACTGAGAGAAGATGGTTTACTGTACATTCTGTGTCATAAGGGTTGGAATATGAGGCTGATGCAAACATGCAGGGGATCGAGGTGTGTATTTTCAGTTTGTGTATAGAACAGTCATGAGTGTTTGACGAATACCTGTCTTACCTGGTAATGTGAGACTGCCTGCTTTAGATGCATGTTTGATCCTGTAAGTGATGCAGAACCCCCCCCGCCCCACTCTCTTCTTTATGCTTAGCTGTGTTCTCGCTGATGAGGCTCCGCAAAGAAATGACACAAAGATATGCTTCTCTGAAGCTAATTAGCAGTGTTTGCTGCTATTCTTCTTGCCGCAGGTAAAAGTGAAGTGTTTTGTGTTTGTTTTTAGCAAGCAGTAAGAAGATTTTGATTAGATTCATGCATGTGCGCATGGCAGTAGTATGCCATTCAGTTATTGCTAAGCTCTGTTTTAATGGTGTAGCTACTCGAGAAAAAAAAGAAAAAGAATACATGTAAAAAAATACAGACGAAATGTAGGTGTAGTGTGTGGGTGTTACATCTTCAAAACCAATATTTATAGGCATACCTGTATACCTGTATAGAGATCTGTATATTCTAGATATGTAATATTCCTGTAAGACCTCATGCCTCAGTGATGGATTATTTATTGGTGGTAATTGTTGACGCAGTGCTCCTGGGAGATATTATATTATATATAATATTGCAAAGGGCTATTGTGCTCCTCCGTATGTTACAGAAGTGATCATCATTTTAAAAGGGACTGTATATGTGAACAAGATTAAAGGACTGAGGGACTTTCAGACTAGTACATTTAAATCCTGGCATAAACTTTCACCAGTGCAATCATTAGTTCTTTCCATTCACATTCATTCAAAGCGTTATCGTCAGTGGCTTTAGGGGTGGCTGTGCCTTTGCCCCCGTTAGCTTGTTTGTTTGTCCATAAGTGGGACATTTCTAAAACCTATTCATAGATTTACATGGAAGACAGGTGTTGTAGCACTTAACTAAATAACAGTTCTGGTTGTGGTCTTGGTCCAGTAGTTTTACTGTTGTTGTAATGTAGACAGGTTCTCATGAAGGAAGCAGTTACACACAGTTACTGAAGAAAACATACATTCTCACTAAACAAAAACACATTTTTAATTCTTATCATGGACATCACATTTATGCCACAGAGACACTTCTTGCTCTGTCTGTCAGCTGTGGCACACAAACCTAGGTGTGATGATGGCAGATTTAGTTGGTCAGCTGACGTCTATCTGTGCATCAGTGGGTGTGCTGAGATCCTGTTCCACCACTAAGGCGGGTCCATGGTAACACATGTATGACATCACTCCCCACGACAACGTCAGTGCCCAGAATCTCAGAAGATGTTAATGAAAAGATCTTACAAAAGGGAAGTGGACCACAGAGTAGGACTGAGAGCCTGGTAGTGCAAAGATGCGTTGCTTTAGGCCTCGGAGCAGCAAGGCAGCAGATGAAGCGTCAGCCGTGGTGGAGAAACGCCAAGCCAGTCAGAGTCAGCAAGTCAGCACAGATGTCAGGGAAGGTGTGGAGGCAGGAGCTCAGCAGGACTCTAAATATCAACTCAGCAGGTAGTTTATTTCTGACACACACACACACACACACACACACACACACACACACACACACACACACACACACACACACACACACACACACACACACACACACACACACACACACACACACACACACACACACACACACACACACACACACAAGCAATGATGCTGAATATACAGGATACTCTGTCTGGTTTAAAAATTGAACTCATCACAAACATATTTGAAAAACCTATCTAACACTAAACGCTGACTTTGTTCAACTTGTTGTTCCGACGGTGTCAGAAAAGTGTTGACTGATCTCTGGTTAGTTCTGAGGCTGCACGTGTCTTGTTGATTGGATTGCAGTATATTATAAATAGTTTACAGGACTTTTGCTTGATATCAATAAATACTACAGCCTTATATCTGATGTCTCTCTACGTTTCAGAGTAATACTCTCTATCACAGTACTGTAGTAGTAGAGGTATTTGTGGTTACCATGTGTAATACAGCGAAGGCGAGTGTAGTGCTCCTGCTCTGTTCTTGATTCCTCTGTTACTAAGTGTTACAATGGTAAAAATTCTGTTTTTAGAGGAAGTGTACCGTAAAGGAACACTAACTGCTGCAACATGGCATCAGAAGTATTCTTCAGATGGTTCATTACTGTTGTAACCATCGACAAACAATCTCAACACGACTAATGCACAATCATCTCTACTAGAAGTAAACAATCACCTTCCTGTGGATTGATAAAGGTGTCCAGATGTGAATCTCATGGCTTCGTTTTGGAAACACACCCCTGTCAAGCTTTTCTATCTGATTCCCTTCATTAGTCAGATCTCAGTGCATCGGTGCATACCTGGTGTGTTTGTGACCTCGCTGAGTATGTAAGCAGCTCAGATTGTAACTGGTTAAACTAGTTCAACCCACACACTAAAGAACTGGAAACAGCTGAAGTACATGAGAAGTACATGACAGCATGCTGCGCTGTCAGTGATACCGATACTGTATCTAGTCATCAGATAGACAAGAAAAAAGACTCCTCCTCTCAACTCATGAGTGACTATCTAGAAGCACATCACTACAGATATGTTCCTAGTTTTAACAAACAACCTGTCATACATTAAAGCCTGCTTCAACTGAATAAATCAAAAACTAGGTATGTCAGGGGACTGAAAGTGGCTTAAACTGAAAACTACAATTCCTGCTGTTGGCTCAGGCCTGTCATTTAGAATTTAGCACAGATGTTGTTAGAGAAAGAAGAGACTCTGAAATCATTGATCAACAATGTTCAAATCTATTGCAGCTTCCCCTTCTTTTAACATTTATTGATCAATAGTATTGTATTTTTAAACAAGGTGCTAAAAACTGATGTTGTAATCCTAACATCAGATCCTCAGTAATGCTAACTCATCTTCTCTTTACTGCAGGATCATGCGGCCAGACGACGCCAACATTGTGGGCAACGTCCACGGAGGCATGATCCTGAAGATGATCGAGGAAGCCGGATGCATCGTTGGCACGCGACACTGCAACGCACAGAACGGGGTAAGAGCCAGACCCATACTGTGTTACTGCACTGTGGGTAGATACAGACTACTGTTATAAGCTTCATTTTTTAGTAGCAAAGTATGTGAATTGTAATTTGTCCAGTATTAAATGTTCCTTTTGAACCCCGGATTAAACAGATAGTAAATGCATAATAATCAATAAATATGAAGTGCATTACTTACATCAACCACTTTATTTATAAATATGGAAATAGGAAGAAAATGACCTTAAAAGGGAAAAAACATTTCTTTGGTAGTGTTTTTCTCTCTCAGCACGTGATGAGTCATTGTTGTGTTTAAAGGCGTTGAGAGCTAAAATCTTTTAGAACTATTTTAGAGATCATAAAGTGTTTATAACACAATTTGTCCAGCATTAAAAGAATAGTTGGTTTATTTAATTTGAGGCAGTAGTTCACTGTAGTTCACGGTTCTATACTGTTTATTAACAGTATAGAACAGCTGGTATATCTCTTATGTCCAACCTGCCTCAATGCATTCATGTTTTGTTACTCAGCATTGCCTGACCCAGATCTTCTTGGTTTTATTTTTCACCTGGTGAACTTTAACCGGCTTTAACTTGCATCATTTTGAATGTCATCTCACCTACTACAACAATGCGATCATATCCTGCCCATGTCGTAGATTTCACTGTTCAGATAAGATATATATAAGATAGACAAACACAACAATTATGGACACAACAAACATTTACACATGAGACTGTTGTCACTTCTTGAAATCATTGAAAACATTAAACTCCTTTATTCTTTAATATATTGTAAAACATTTATAAATGCAAAAGTATTTCAAGTGATTTTACATCTAATTCCCGTTCTATGCTTTATGTTAAGTGGTTATGTCACGTTATATAAAGATAAAAGCTTCTGGTCATTAATAATAATAATAATAATAATTAAGCCTTTATTAGTCCCACAATGGGGAAATTATTTCTCTGCATTTAACCATCCCGGAGGAGCAGTGGGCTGCAATGAAGCGCCCGGGGAGCAACTTGGGGTTAGGTGTCTCGCTCAAGGACACCTCGGCATGTTGCCGGTAGAGGGGTTTGAACCACCAACCTTGTGGTTACGGGACAAGCGCTCTACCTCATGTGCCACAGCCGCCCCATCATTGGTACCATCACAATCAATAATCTATCAATCTGTATTTCTATAGTATTGCACCTTTCATACAGGTTGTGCAATTCACATGACTGAGAAGATGATAATAACAGAAATGTAAAAATCACAGATTACTTGACAGTCTCTTCTCACACTAAATGCGTCATATGAGGAGGTCAGAGTTTGGGTCATCAGGATTTTGTCATGGGTTCTTTGATTTTGAAGTATTAGAGATTTCTGGCAGCTCTCAATCAAGCACAAATAACTATTTAACTTGTGAACAGTTTTGAACAGTAGCTCCTTGAAGTTACACTTCACATAAAACACCCAGTGTGAACCAGGAAGATACCGAATTACAGACAGAAGAGTCTCTTGTTTTACTAAAGAAGTATTCTCTGGCATGTCTATGCTTAAGATCTAAGTTTCCTGTGTTCATGCCCATCTTTCAACACTGATTACATTTTTCTTTTTGTATTTATCTTTTATAGACATCACGGTACCTTTCACTTGTCTGATTAGCGTCTCTGTGGAGTCAAGTGGCACTGGAGACATTATGTTCTAATGTCTACGAATAGTTTTATTTCCCTGTTTCTTTACCTGGCCTTGTCTGCCATAAGCCACTCAGTATTTGCCTTAGAATGAGTGGCACTGATTTTGTTACTTTTTCTACCTATCATTAAACTACCTCAATGCAAAAACGCCCTATCAAAACGAGCAAGCAAAGCAAAGCAAATATTTCTTAGATTAAGTCAGGATGTACTGCTACCAGAAATCAGTTTGCTTACTGTTAAATAAGATTAGTGCTGCTCTTGTTTCTATATATATATATATGTTTCTATAAGCTTCAAGTTGGAAGACTTTAATGAGATTTATGTAGTAATATTACCTTTGCTGACATGTTAAACAAATAATGAGGATTTTAAACCAAACCTTTTTCATGAAGTGTCAAGTGTCCTTTCATGAACATCATTTTGTGTAATCATTGCTGTAGATGTACTAAATGTGCTATTGGGTTTATATTGTTTTCATTCTCAAATAAGGGTGTTAGGTCTAATGAGGCTGTAGGTTTGTTTGACACAAACCATGTGAAGCACGGGTGTTATCAGTGGAATGTGACAGGTTGAAAAAAGTCCAAATCTTTCAATTAAATATTCCCAAGAGATAAAGTAGAGAATTTAACGTCGTGCAAAACAAAACTTCAAATAAATCAAATCAATACTCAAGCAAGTCCGACTAGACTTTAAATCTAAATATAAGTTTAGCTCACTCTCTTAAAAGTTGTAGATGTCATTAGTTTCAGTATCACCAAACAGGTTGGATTCAATTATTAGATTTTTTACACTACATGACAAAATACAATCATTGCACGAGTAGTGGATTTACAGAGTAATCAATAAAAACAACTCAAACCAAATTCTTAAGTTGATGCTCAAGAAGATGCATGCTGATGTTGTTGCTTCCTGTGCTGGCCCCATGGAAGTAGTTTTTACTAAATGGTGTATTAAAAAAAAGTATGTATGATATTTGTACAAGTTTTAGGTTTGCTTTTTCTCCTCTCTAGGATCGCTGCTTGGCAGCTCTGGTCCGGGTGGAGAAAACCGAGTTCCTGTTCCCCATGTTCATTGGCGAGGTTGCCCACGTCACGGCTGAGATCACGTACACCTCTAAGCACTCACTGGAGGTGCAGGTCAAAGTCCTGGCTGAAAACATCCTGACAGGTGACTTAGTAGCAACTACAACTTTGATACTTTTTAACAGGCATATAACTGTTAGATACAATGTTAAGTTTGATTAATGAACTGACGTTTAATTTTTTTGTAGAAGTCATTTTAATAATGCTGTTACACCTTTACTGAATTTAAAGAATTTAGTTTGAACCTGCCATCTCACCGCGTCACCTTTAGCCTCATTCTTCTCCACGTCAATGCAGAGGAGAAAAAAGAATGACAGACATTCAGGTTCAAAAGTATTCACAGGCAGAAAGACAGACATAACACACACATACACAAGGATACCAACATAGTACACACATACATATACTAATGCTTGCCAGCTATAATGTTTACCCCCGTAAAGGCTGTGCCCTATCTACCATGTTAATGAAAGATAGAAATCATTTGAGTTTCCTCCCTGTGATTCTTGTGTTACACACTGTTTTATACCGTTATTCTGCTGACAAACAAGTCGAACCACAAATCCAAACCTCCTTGACGGAGGAAATAACTAGGGCTGCAAATACAAACCAAAACCAGAACACCTGGGATGAGGCCAAACTATTGTTATGTTGTGTGATTACATTTAAAGGTGCTTCAATTCATTTATAGTCAATATTATTTTGGCTGCATGGTGTCAGAGTACTTACTCTTCATATCACTGAAATACACAAAATGTACATCATTGAGTCCTATGAATTTTGCCCGTAAAGGTATATTCTTAAATGCTGTTAGGCAACTGTGAATGTAATATTTTATTTCTATCACAATTCGTTTGTAATATAGACATTTTTGTATTTATTATTTAACGTCTTAAGTCCAAATGCTGTGACATTCTGCTATTTCACCAGTAGAGGGCAGCAAAAAATAAGCAACACAGCCCAGGGAAGGATGAAAGATGAAACACTGCTTCCACAAAGCTCTGCCCTACGTGCTGTGACAGGGGAATAGAAACTAAGAGCCGTGTTGATTTCTACTTTTAGAATGTTTGCCAAGTGATGCAGTCTGAAATTCTTGTCTATTATTAAGATATATGCACATTTAATGCATGCTGTTTACCCATGAGAGAATGTTCACACATACTATATATGTATGCAGGCTTACAACCACACACACACTGGCCAGAGTCCCTGCAGTAAAGACTCAGGGAGGATCTCATTGGGCTGACCTCAGAGATGCACAGGCTGTCGGTAGAACCCCATGAAATGTGCTGACCATGCTGTAACTGCTTGAGTTCGTGTCAAAGTGGTAGAGATGATGATGTCTACACCTACTAATACATGTAGAGACACACATGCACAATATATATCACGGTGATGGGGAGTGAATGAGTTTCAGTGCCGTTGGGGGAGGTTTTTTTTCTTGATATGTTACAATGGGAAGCTCACTTGTGTGTATGTTTTTTTATGAATTGGTAGTTAGAAGTTAGTGTGCCATTAGAGCAACGCGTCCATCTTCAAGACAGTAAGAGACGGAGAAGGAGACATACGAGGGAGTGAGACAGGGAGACAGAGGCAGACAGACATGTGATGGGTGAAACGATAGCAGAGGGAAAGAAAGAGGAAGATAGAATGAGAGATAGGAATGAGATAGACGGAGGGATGAAGGAAAGGAGGTGTGAGAAACAAAAGAAGTATCCCCTAGACAGCCGTTGCCCTAGCAACAGGCTTGTACTGGTTGGTTGGCTGGTTGCTGGGCTGGAAGCAGGTTGACGGAGGCGGAGGCAGAGATATGAGATGACAGGTGGAGAGCAGCGTACATACATTCAGGCATCGGCACGGACAGCCTGCTACAGTACATGGCCTATCGGGAAGGACCCCGAAGAGGGAGGATCGGGAAGAGAGCTGATGACCAGAAAACACGATACAGGATTTTATGATCCTTGATGCTTTATTCCTCTATTCAATATTTATTCATATATTGGACAAAAACAATGTTAGAAACAAAGTCTGTCTTGTAAACCCTCTGTATTTTGCCAAGACATCTTTGGTATTTGTAAAGTAAAGTATTTGTAGCTGAATAAAAACAGACGCACGTCACTTAATGACCCATTTCTCAGCTCCACTAGTCATTGATATGTTTTATTTTTATTTTCAGTGTTGTTCATAGTTAAGAAGTGCAATGAGTTCTTAAGTCTGAGTGTAGGGTTAGCGCCAGGGCAGTGTGGGAGCGTAGCTTTAGCTTTTTTGTTGAGCTCTCTGGAGGCTCCATGGGCCAAACACAACATCTGCCAATATATATATATATAGGGTCCAAACTTTTGACTGGTACTTTTGACTGGTACTATATATATATATATATATATATATATATATATATATATATATATATATATATATATATATATATATATATAAGGTAGTTTCTCCAATCAGAGGGTCGGTGGTTCGATACCCAGCTTCGGCAGTCGATGTGTCCTTGGGCAAGACACTTAACCCCAAGTTGCTCCTGAAGGCCATCGGTGTGGACTGATGATGAATGTTAGTTAGAGTCTGATGGTGGCACCTTGATGGTAGCCTGTCATCAGTGTGTGAATGGGTGAATGATATGTAACATACTACTGACTGTAAGTCGCTTTGGAGAAAAGCATCTGCTAAATGACTCTAATGTAATGTAATGTAATACAGTACCAGTCAAAAGTGTGGACACACCTTCTCATTCAACTACTTTGAAGAATCTAAAATATAAAACATATTCTGGTTTGTTGAGCATTTGTTTGTTCACCACATAATTCCATATGTGTTCCTTCATAGTTTGGATGTCTTCAATATTAATCTACAATGTAGGAAAAAAACCATTGAATGAGAAGGTGTGTCCAAACTTTTGACTGGTACTGTATATATATATATATATATATATATATATACATATATATGCAAACTCTGCCTTCATCCTCATAACGACATCATGTGTCAGTCAAAAAAACTCAACATAAAGTACAGCAGATATTAAACATCTATCCCAATCTAGGAATATTTATTAGAATACCAGGGACATAAAGAACATTTTCCAGTACTGAGTAGAGTGAGAAGACGATGTCCTCAAATCAGAAAAGCAAGCAGCTTTGACATTAAACGGAGAGTCAGAGGAGAGGCTGCGGCTTGGTGGTCTATAAGGTCATGGCTATAGGAAGTAGGTCATATACGGGTGTTGCATTTGAGCTGACACAGCTGCTATCCATATGAACGTATGAATGTCCGTTTGTTTTTATGAAGAGATCTTATTCCAACCTCAGAGGAGTTGTCTGTTCTTCTATCAATAACGGAGAGAGAGGTTACGTTAGATGTGTGTGTTACTCTCTTTGCCTTGAGAAACCATAGAATCATCATTTTGCGAATGTGTGTTTGCATATGTGTGCATGTGTGACACAGTATGTTTATGCATAGTGGGTGTGCATGGGTATGTGTGTGGGATTTAATCAGTGTTTGGCCCTTTAAAAGGTTCCTGCGGGGCCGAGGGGGAAGAGAAGATAACGGGAGCAGACATTATTTGCTTCTGTCATGTCGGCTTAGTGTCAGGCCTCACACACTGTGGCCCAGTCAGACACGGACGCCAAGTGGATGTACCTGCACACATGCTCCGACACGACGCACGCACGTATACCCGACACATACTGACACACACATGCGGTTGTGACCTGCGTGCATACAGAGCCTGATATGCACATACTGACACATTCTGCATCGAAAAAGTCACACACCTACATGTCTTCACACACACAAAGTGAACACACACACTTCCCTTCTTTCTAAAATAAGTTTCATACCGAGGCAGGACTGGCAGGGTTTCACATGTTCCTGGCTAGATCTTTTCCAATTCAAAAGATTGATGGATCACAAAAGAATACATTTTACTGGTTGGTTCTAGACATGGATATATGGTTTACATTCATTTTTTGATGCACCTTCGTGTACAATCCAGGGTCTGTGTTTGTGCAGCCATGCATGTTTTTTACAACGTTGTGTAAACATAAATGCTCATGCTTCTCGTATTCTGCAGTATTTTATAGATTACGCTCTGTGTGCATGCATCTTTGTATTTTTGCATTCATGTTTATTTCACGTGTGTGTGTGTGTGTGTGTGTGTGTGTGTGTGTGTGTGTGTGTGTGTGTGTGTGTGTGTGTGTGTGTGTGTGTGTGTGTGTGTGTGTGTGAGCGTGTGTGTGTGTGTGTGTGTGTGTGTGGGGGAGGAGGCAGGCACCCAGGTTCCACAGTCAGTCAGGCAACATCACGTCAGGCAGGCCTCAGTCACGGCCCCCAAGGGGGAGGCTGCCGACTGTGGGCACGAGCCGTGATGATTGTCCCCGCTGGGGGGATCGCACATGCGCACTAACATAACACATAGAAGCACACACATCGACACACACAGATTTGCATGTACCCATGTATGAACAAGCGTGCATAAAAATACACATTTATGTCTCGGAAACTGCACAGATGCCCGTTAGAAAAGTGCATGTGAACAAGCACTCACACAAACATCACACACACATCAGGCTTTTTCACGCACACACGCCAGAGCTGCAGATGTGAAACTGCCAGACAAATAAAAAGACAGAACATTCATGTATGAATATAAACGTGTTTGCAAACAGCCACCTTGGAACAAACACACATGTACAGAAAATATCTGCAGAGGTAATAATGCATGTATTGCATGTACACTCAGGCATACATTTGCACAAACACAGCATAAACAGATTGTGCCCCCTCAACACACGCACACACACACACACACACACACACACACACACACACACACACACACACACACACACACACACACACACACACACACACACACACACACACACACACACACACACACACACACATGCATAGATAGAGCTGAGAGCAATGCATTGTGGGTTGAGGCTTAAAATAAGCATGACAGTTCCTGCCATGATCCTGGTTGGTCACACAACTGCACATGCTGAAAGAGCGCTACATGAACATACACACACAATATTTAGAAATATATTGAGGTTTATATTTAACTCTCATTGAACTAAATTAGTCACACTAATCTGTATTATTTAATTATCCAGTCATGATCACCCACAGCAGGAGAAAATATATCAAATATATATAATATTTGATAAAAGATGTAAAACAAACACAAAGAAAATACGGTAAGACATTTAACAATTGCAAATGTGGCGGGTTTTATTTTTTGAGCGCAGCATAATTTCCTGAGGGCATAACTGAGGGCTGTAATAAGACAGCCATCACTGCAACAGGTTAAAAGTCATGGTTCGACAGAAAATTATGTTTATGAAGTATCATTTCGTAATCCATAAAATGTGGCTCAAATATATCAAAAAATATTGTATATTCATTTTCAGCCAAAATGCTCTGCACTGAAACTTTTCTCCTGGCATGATTTAATTATCCCAATCATGCTATAACATCCCAGAGTGGGCTTTTTAGTGTAGTTAAAAGTAGCCTTGGCTCAGCACAATGGAAAATCTGTGGTTTTGATCATGGGGATCAAGCACTAAGATCGGTCCTCACTGCACTGTCTCTGAGCCTGGAACATGGTGTACAGGAAGGAGAAAAGAAAACAAGGGGGTTTTCTGCTCAGAGAAAGAATGACGGATAGTGGGCAAAAGTCAAGGGGGAGAGCGGAGGGGTGAACGAGTAAAACAGAGTGATAAATCAAGTGAAACTGTTGGAGGTGAAAGAGATGGATGAGGGCAAAGGGGCTGTAAAGGGAAAGAGGAAAAGAGAGGAGGAAAGGAGCAACAAAATGAGAAATTAAAGATGTTGGAACAGACTGGAATTTGGGACTGTTCAAGGCACTGAAAATGTGCATTTAAGAAACTTCAAAAATGGTATGAAGAAGTGATTGACGCCTTAAACTAAGATTAAAGTGGATTGGATGATGCATAAGTAGTGCTGGAGGGATGTTTCTCCCACTTAAGCACCCATGTGAACACTCAAATCAGCACCTAAAAATGCTGTAATTTATAATTAAATATGACTGAGCAAAGCGTTAGGGAATACTGCTGCCTATCAGAGAGTTCAAACAGGCCTGTGTGTCTAAGGCTGCTGGAGACCAGCTATTGGTGCAGTTTGTTTGAAGTTAAAAACCTGATTTGCTGGATTTCTGACCTATAATGAGTTGAAAGTTTAAAGTTTTAGGATAAACACACTGACAATCAGATTAATATGATTATTACTCTGTGGCTTCCATTGTTGCTACTGTAATGTCAGCATAGTTTATAACTGCTTTCTGTTGGCTGACATTATACTCCTGTAAAATCAGCCAAGTGATGCTTCTTGGATTGTCTCCTATGTAATGTCCTGCCATTCACAGGCAGTTCTTCCACATTAATGCACTCTGCACTGCTGCACCAATACACCATCACTTAAAAAACAAATGATACTGCCACTGCCAAGCGCCATTTGTCTCAGCTGTCATCATAGCTGCCGGAGTTTTACATGCATTGTACTAAAGCTGCCACCAGATGAACTTGAAAAAAACATGCACAAAGTCACTTTGCTATGTTTATAGAGAATTGTGCCACAGAGTGTGGAAATTTGAGTGAGCAGATTTATGGAGCTTCTGTTCAGAGTGGATGCAGCCAAAAACCTTTCTGTTCACAAATTCATTAATGCTAACTAAGTAAGCCAGCTGTCCCTACTGCTAGTTGAAATCTCTCCTCCGTGACTGAATTCAGTTCACCGTAATCTCATAGAAACCAACAGATACAATAAACCCATTTTAGATAAAAAACAAGATGAATATGTCGTAGGAAAGCGCATGTTATGACTGACTTCACAACATGCATGATACTGCATGCATGATGAGGAATAATACGTGCTGTTTTAGTAGAAACACTGTGAAGGTAATAAGGGTGCAGTGCCATGGTCAAACATTGACATTGTCTTCATGTGATGCGGAGGGATTTGAAATTCAAAGCCAGTTCCCTGGTTACACTCTGGTCAAAAAGGTCGTCAGTCGGACTGGGAATTGTTCATTCCATTGGTTCACCCTCCAAACCTCCGTCTCTCTCTCACTCCTCCTCTTCCTCCCTCCATCCTAAACACAGTTCACTCAAAAGGTCCAGCAGGAGCTAATAATAGACTGGAGTCACTCAGTCTTGGTAGAGTCAAGGATATGTAAATATGCCTCTTCTCCTGTGGGCAACTTCCTGGTTGCAGGCAAGCGTGGGAGCCAATGGGAGGAGAGAAGAGCGGTCGGCATGGCAACGCGGCCCGGCTGTCTGCACAGTTTTAACTCGGGTGTAAAATGCAAATGTTATTCCCCAAGAGTAGTCTGCCATAAGCCTCTGCTCCCACTCTCTTCTCTTAACTTCACATTTCCTCTTGTAAAGTCTCCGTCTGCTCTCCGTTGATCAAAGTGCACACAGTAATGTCACAGTTCTTCACTCTCATTGCTATCTTTTTATTTGGTAGATGTCCTATTTCTATGTCCACGTACATGCAGTGCACAATTATGCAGCTTTAAGTTCCTGTGTATTTGGCACAAGTCAGTATAATAAAACATATGGGCAAATTCAATTCCATAGCATCAAATAAATTAATCGGAACACAAGCTTCATCAGTCATCACGAGAAACATCAATCCACTTAGTACATCAGATGTTGCAGCCTCAAGTAATACTTAAATACTTTAACACTATAAGACAGTGATTTCATTTGAACCTGCTGGCCCTGTGCTGTCTTTAATCTGTCGTGTGCCATAACAACACAGACTCAAAATAGCCCCTCTCTCTATGTTAGCGAATTAAGAGGAAAAGTGTAAGCAGAATAGAACAGATATCGCTATGGCAACCTCTCCGCCTGATTGCTATGAGATGTAATTTCTACGAGTTTTGTCTTCTGTTCTTCTGAGACTTAACTTTCTGTGGGAAGGCTGAGCTAATGCCTCCAACCACCTAAACTATTAATGTTCTTTATCTATATACCTTCTATTTACTGCAGTTTTATTCAACATGTGTTTGTCAGTCAAAATGAGATTTGAGTAAGGAACAGGGTGATTTTTTTTTGAGGATTGAAATATACAAGTTGAAATGATCAGTTGACATTTTATCATAATGTCACTCCATTTTCAAAAACATTGTTCATGAAATCCCTTTCAAAGGAAAACTATTCGCTTCTCCATGTTTTGGCAGTTGACACATTAATGTGACACATTATTGTGTCAACTGCCAAAGAAGAATATTTGTACAAAGAATTTAATGAGGGAGTTGCCATTGTATTTCATCCATGTTATAATCACAACATGAAAATGCAGAGTTCAGGATTTAGGGATTATGCTAAACCTTCAGTAACGGAGGGACTGTGTTTAGTGAATGTGAATGGTTGTCTTTGAACGAAGACCTCATTTGTTTTCCGCTCCTTTGTCTGAAGAAGAAAGCCTAATGTTCAGACAGTGCCAATGGAGTTGTTAAAAACTGGATAGGCTTTTATTGGGGTATTAATGAATGTGTCTGTTTTGACAACAGCTATTTCAAACTTTGCCCCATTGTTTTTTTTATTTTAAAGACATGTCAAAACTTGTTGTTTGTTGGTTTACAGTCACAAAACTCCGAGTTGATTGTGTCTCTTCATCAGCTGTAAAATTCCTTACTGGCAAGGATTCAACCTTTTCTTTGTGACTGCAGGTGCCAAAAAGCTGGCCAACAAGGCAGCGCTGTGGTATGTCCCCTGCTCGCTGCAGAATGTCAACAAGGTCATGGATGTGCCGCCCATCAAGGTACATGGAAACTTGGCATTTGACCAGTTAGCTTCCCTCTGTCTCTCCCTTCATATTAAACAATGTGACCAAGCCATTTCACTTCTCTTGTGTCTCGAATGTCAATGTGATCAACTTTTCTTAATCTGCGTGCAGCCGTGCAGAGACAGGTATTTCAATGTGTGTGTCCACCTGTGCACATGCTCATACTGTCGTCTGTTTCTCTGTCTGTAGTATGCCAGTGAAGAACAAGAGGAGCAGGGCAGAAAGCGCTACGAGGCTCAGAAGCTGGAGAGACTGGAGACCAAAGCGAGGACTGAAGAGATGGTGCCACCTCCCCCCAACCCAGGTAACATCCTGCACTAAAGGCCTCAAATCAAATCCTGTGAAAGCAGATAATATACAATAGAAATCTGTGCTGTACAAAATGTTCTTGCTCTTGAAAGAAAGTTGCAAATATCAGCTGGGATTTTTGTCTGATATGATTGACGCTAATAACACAGATCTATTTGAGCCTGAATTTATACACATTTTTTGTTGTACATCAATGTGCAGGAATTTAAGTAGGTGTAATAACAGGAGAACATTCATTTATACACAAAATACAGGATACAGTGTTCTGTGTCAATATGACCATCGCTGCACCTTTACGACTCAGTGCTGTGATTATGAACTGCATCATGGAGTCAAAAGCAAATACTTTCTTCAGCATAAGACTTTTTATTCATTGGTTCATAATTCTTTAGTATGTCTGAATGTTTTGTTTGGACTCTCAGATAACTGAAATGTATCTGTTCTTCAATTGTTCTGATTGATATTGTGTTATAATGTACTGAGGTAAAACAGTGTCAACTGAGCCCCTCGAGTACAATCAGTATTTAACGTACTTTAGTGCATTGTTGCTAACTTGTTTTTTTCCGCTTTACATTACAAAACCATATTGCAATATCTTGAAAACTCAAGAAAGAAATTTTAACAATTTTGTTGAATAACATTTAAGTTGATCAAAGGAAATATTTGCTCTGTAAATGTATTTCATCATCGTGATGGTAAGATTGATAGCTAATTCTAATATTTTGTCATGTTTATTCAAATGCAGAGGATCCACCAAAGGGTAAGCTAACTTGCTCCACAAGCAGCATGTCAGTACCATTACTTTGGCGGGGCACCATACATAAGCTTGTATTTGGTGAATACACACCAGCAAGATTTTCAATACAAGAACTGCTATTTTTCACATTTCTTTTGTTTTTTGTATGTTTGCATTGCAGAACAACACACAGTTGGTTTCAGCCAGTCCAGTCTGATCCATTTGGTCGGCCCCTCTGACTGCACCATACACAACTACGTTCATGGCGGTGAGTCCAACCATTTCTCCCCAATTTCACACCCAACTCTCAGAAGCTTTTATCCAACAGCCACTTTTAGCTCATTGTCTTGGTCGTCTCGCCTAACCTGGTAAGGTTGAGTCTCGTGGCTCCCATCATCCCCCTGTCAAACCATAGGAAGCCGTTACCAGACAGACAAGTTGAGTATACAGTTCCTGCCCAGTGTGAAAAAGCAGCGAGGTGAGGTTAACCTTTGACCTTTGACTGCTGAAGATAGTCAATCATCTAGCAGCTTTCCTCAGCTGTCAGTGGATTAACCCAGAGTTAAAGCACCAGTGAGTATTAGACTTCCATTGATCAGACTCCAACTGGATGTTCAGGTTGGTTTGTGCCTGCTTGATGTGAAAGTACCAATTTATTTGGTAAGAGGTCAGCCCTTGCTAAGCCAGTGGTGTGTCAGGGCTGTGTTTCTGTGAGCTTTCTGCCCCTTGGTGTTCAAAAAAAAGTTGTGGTTGATTTCATTTACCTGAAATGTTTTCCGAAATGCAGTGGAAGCCTGTATGCTAACAGAAAAGAATGCATTACCTCTTCTCAATGAATTGGAGCAGTATGTCTTCATTTACCTTTTCAATGGTAGAAGCCTCTATTCAGACTTACCAACCTTTATACTCTCTGTTAGCAGAAAGAATAAACTACAGACTGATGATTTCAGTGTGTACATATTAATCTATGTAGGGAAGCCACATTGCAGCAAGCTTGGGGGAAATATACAGTTTTTAATAATGACTGCTTAATTAATATGTGTGCTTATTACACACCTTAGTGGCTGCTTTAATCCACAGAAAATGTAAATGGTACACAGTACGACCATATATGTAGCTCAAAGGGAGACGCACAAAGAAACAAATATCTAATACACTCACGTCACTGAGAAAGGAAGTGGTGAATTTTTGAAATTTTTGAAATTTCTATCAAAGTATTCAGATCAATGCAATGTAATATTTTAGGTCTGCTTTGAGTTCTTTCCAAAGCTCAAATGTACTACCACACGCTGTGATTGATCCCGCACTAACAGCTGCTGACAAGCCGTTTGAGATCCCAGTGTTTCCAAGTCACCCTCTTCCACTTAGTCTGCAGTATCTGTCAGATTTCTTTCCCACTCTCACACATTTGAAACAATGAGCTCATGAACAGCATTAAACTCTTTGGTATTCAAGGCAGGAGCTGATCTATCCATCCACGTCCCAACAGTATGGAAATCCTGCAGGGGAGAGGATGAAACAGAGACCCCTAAAACAGAGAACATAGAGTGAGATGTTTAAAGACACAGAAGGTTGGGCGGAATGAGGCCGATTAAAAGGTCAAGAAAAGAGATGTACACATAAAACTTGAGGCAAGGGAAGATAGACTGTAAAGAGTTAAGAAACATCTGCGAGGAGTGATCAAACATTTCACATTCACACATTCATAAACACAATATCTGCAGTATACGTGCACATGTGTTTACAGTATCCACATTATCCCTCTATTCCACCTTCAGAGGTTTGCTTATGAATTGCTGACTCGGTTCTTCCCAGTTTATAGCATTCTGCATTAAAACCAAGACTGTGCATTGGTACAGCATGTCCTGTGGCAACACAGCGGAGGTATAGAATAAGAAATAGTGCTAAATTGAATCCAAAGAGAAACGTCCTTGAGAGTTTTTGTGGCTCTTAGTACTGAGTTCTCCTAAGTAAATGGATGAATGAATGGTTGTTTGGTCGGAAATGTCTCAGTGTTTTTGGGAGTGAGTATGAATACGTGGGATTGTAGTGAGCGAATGTTCTGTTTTTGTGTGTGTGCACTGTTCCGTTTTGAAATAACTGCTCTGGTTGTTACTTGCATTGACAGCACTCTCTGAAGCTATGAGCATGGCTGTAATTGTGAAGAACAGAATGACAAGGACGAAGCGGGAAATAGACAACTAGAACAACAAATGGGAAATAGAAGGTCTTGGTAGCAGGGAATTTATGGTGCCGATGCCGTTTCCTATTCTGTGCTTTGCTGACCAGCTAGACCACTCAGAGGCATAAATTGTTCCTCTATGACTCGTCTTTTGACCTTGTTAAAATTTCTGACTGGACCTATTCAATCATCCTTAAGTAGAAAATCTATTTTTGTTACTGGGGTGATGCTTTCAAAAAGGCATTTTCAGGCTCCTTGCTTGCAAAAAGTGAATTTCTCCTGCATATATCAACAAAAGCCCTTCAATGGAAACACTGAATGCGCATCACAATCCTTAATATATATTTCCATTTTTTGCAAGAAAAAAGCTTCCTGTAGTCCTTTTCTTTTTATTCCGTTGCCCCTTTCCCCCCCACAGGATTTGATCAAGATTCCTAAAAAGTTTGAAAAGTACTTGAGAAAAAAATAACGACAAAGCACAGAGCAAATAGAAAAAGAGAGCAGCACACTAAACTAACAAATTGAATGAGTGCGTATCCAGATTTGATGATTTAGCCACCCGTAACCAAAAACCTGGTTTATCTAATGTCCCAAACAACATGACAAAGCAAGCCCTCACTGGAAACCATCCTGGCTGCATCTGAAACAATGCCAACATTTTATCAGCATAGAACAGATGCTTTTAATCGGTCAAGGTATATATTGTTTCTGGCAAGATATCATTACCTCATACTGCCATTTCTATTGAGGTCAGCTGTGTAAAGAGGGCATCGGAGAGACACAAGATAGTGAGGAAGAAAGACAGACGAGAGACATTGACGGAGAAAGAGATGCAATGAGGACGGGCCGGACGGATAAGTGTCGCACGAGTCATGGTTGCCTTTTTAATTTGCAAGCTCGCTGAGAAATCTGTCCAATTAAAAAAACAAATGTGGAACAGGCATGCAGGTCATTTAGAACACACACACACACACACACACACACACACACACACACACACACACACACACACACACACACACACACACACACACACACACACACACACACACACACACACACACGCTGCTCTCTCTCTCTCTCTCTCTCTCTCTCTCTCTCTCTCTCGGTACATGCCATTGCTCATTAAGCAATGTTCCCTGTTGTTCACTGCCGCTGCTTTCACTACACTTATTCTGTTTACATAACCGAGTCAGGTCAGGCAGCCAGGGTGCTCGCTCTCCCTTTCTCTCCCACTGTGTCTTACCCTCTCTAGCTCCCTCTTCTCTCTATACTCTTGTTGAAGAAATGAAAACTGACTTCTACATGACAGTGCCAGGCTATTCACTTACTGTATATTTCCCCTTTGTGGTGTGAAAAAGTGGCCTGCTTAGCTTGAGCCCAAGGAGTCATAAAGCACTTGTACAAATACAGGAACTTTCAGGAACACACTCGCATGCATGTCCATATTGTAAATGTACACAGTGGTTACATAAACGCTCTGCTAACAATTCTTAATTATTTTCTCTGTAAAACAACATCTCTTTAGATCCAACGTTAAATCCTCACTGACTGACAGCAGATTCTAACAGCAGGGTTAAAATGTGAAACCACATCCATCCAGCCAGATATTTGACAATTATGTCACTGATGCTAATGCAATTGTTTAAAAAAATGATTTGACAGTCGTTCAGGATCCCCTTCTTCATTTATTTGTCTTCATAAGACAAACACACCCTGCCTCTCTTACTTCTAGTGGTGTAAAGACCCTGCAGATAGTTTGACGTTTTGGAGGAGATTCATTAACAGTGAGGTCTGTGGATTATCCAGAGTCTAAAATCACAAGTAGCTGTTATTAAATATGATTTTTCAATGGCTTGAGCATTATAGGGAAAAATACAGAAAATTGATCACACAAAAACAAAGCTAATTACAGTACTAGATACCACCAGTAAGTGAGGCAATATTTATTTTGAGATGTTTTAGGGGAATTGATCACATTTGTGAAGTCAACAATTATTAATCCATAAAACATGCTTTCACCATGTGGCAGGTGCTTGGCAATAGCAAAGGAGAATAACCTGCACACTGTATTTGCAATACCAGATGTTGAGGGACCTAGGCCTGCCCCTGTACAGTTGCTCTTAAAATGGTACACGCCTGGGCATATAATGAAATTCTCCAACGTGCAGAACAAAAAGCCTGGACATTTCTAAATGCTGGAAAAGATCAGTGGATTTCGAGGAACTTCGAGCCCACCACGTTGCCCATTACCACAACATTATTTTGCTTTCTCTCTCTTAACTTTTCCTTTTCTTTGTTGCTTATTCTTTACTGTATGCCCACCTCATTATCTCTTCCTCTCTCCCTACACACTCTCCTCATTTCTTCATGTTTTAAGGACGTGTACCACTTGTTTCCATGGAAACAGTAGTTGATTGCCACAGGTGGACACAACTGCAGTCTGATTAAAACAAATAAACTGAAGATTTGACGTTCTGTAAGACACTTTAAGTTTTCTTTTTTTATCGGTGCACAAATAATCATTGACTAGTGGCTCTCAGTGTGTGCTCTAACGCATCCAATTTATGTTTGCATTTGGGCATTTGATCTCTATTTGTGTGCACACTTTCTTTCACTTATGTATGCATATGTATGTGAAGCTTCATAATTCCATGTGTTTACATTACGTGTGTATGTGTGTGTCGGAGAGAGGTGGAAATACAGATGTGTGCCTATAAAGCGGTGGTTGTGCATACGTTTGATGCAGGATGTGTGTCTGTATGTCTGTATGTGTGTGTGTGTGTGTGTGTGTGTGTGTGTGTGTGTGTGTGTGTGTGTGTGTGTGTGTGACAGAGTTGAGCACAGGAACACATCCATCACTGTGGTCTATATTATCTGTCCTCTGCCCTGGTCTGTGCTCAGTGGGTATATAAACATGTCACTGCCTGAGACAGAGGAATTCAGGGAGACAGGGATATGTCCACTGGAGCTTGTGTGATCGACCTTTGTGAGGATTGTGTGTGTGTGTGTGTGTGTGTGTGTGTGTGTGTGTGTGTGTGTGTGTGTGTGTGTGTGTGTGTGTGTGTGTGTGTGTTTGAAGGGGGATTGCTTCCACTGGCTCCACCTCTAGCCTTCTCTCCTCCAAAACCAACATTGATTCAGAAATAAAACACTGAATCAGCTGCACAGGTTTTTTTAGGAGACCCGAGACAAGAGTCTTTAAAGATTGGGGCATTCAGGTAAAAAAAACAAGCTTGTGGTATTCAAGAGACAGTGGATCTTCCTACACTGATAGACTGAAATATAGATAGAGAGGAAAGATTCAGAGTTATAGCAGCCAAATCACACATAAGAGAACGTATACTCAAAGAGGTAAATAAGCAATAAAACACTTAACAGCTCAAAATATTTACCAGAAACTGAACTACAAATAAAAACTTAAACCATTCTCTAAATCTATATAATATAGAATGTATTGTCTTGTATTTATATGGAATGCGATGTAGAGGCCTGGATGAAGAATAACACATCTCAGAACTTGAAACAAATCACAAAATATGCTTTTGAAAACTCCATCACATCCGCTGGAAGAACAGACCCGTAAATGTCAGCTTGCTGGAAAAACCAACTATTGACCACATTGCCGCCACGATTATTAGCTTAAATTGAGCTAAAATCAAGTTTTGTATAGGGGTACATGTGATCTACAGCTCAAAGTCTTCATTTGTTCAAACATTTTAAGTTGTAAAAATACATCAAACAAAAGTTCAAATATTATCTGGAGTTCTGTCTGGCGTTTGGGATGGAAGTCAAAACTCCAGAATGGTAGAAGAGTTCAGTTATATGCAAGTTAAATCAGTGAGGACACTTTTTTGTAACGGGCAGCAAATCCCACAGCTCTATTATGTGTCTGAGACCGAGAAACTTTAATGAGTTGAACCAAAAAGCAAAGCAGAGCAGCGTCGCCATGATCAAACCAGCCTTAAACTGAATTCAGAATTTGTTTACTTTTGCTAAACGCTGATGTGGAATCAATGTGAGAGAAAAGGCACCAGGTTTAAGGAGCCAGCAAAAGCTCTGTTGTCTATCATTGTTAGGCATACCGTAAAAAAAAAGTAAAAAGGTAAAGGACGGACGAGTTTCCCTTAATTATTGACTGTTTGAAAAGCATATATATTGTTTTCTAGCAGGTTGCATTTTTTTATGAATGCAGAAATTGAGATAGGTGTTTTCTGCTCACGCATCCTCTGTTCTTTGTAGATGAGAAACCAGTCCCTAAAACCCCATTCATAGTTTGTTTAGGGTTTTAATGATGCTGGGGTTCAGCTGAAGGCAGAGGACCCAGAATAATTAAAGAAAATGAGATTTCAGAAACATTCAACCAGGGAGGGCAGTGAAACACTGAAAACAACCTGGTGTCAAGTTTCTCTTGGTGTCTGCAGCTCTTACTATCAGGCAATGAACAGCCCCGACAACTACAACCAATCAGGGGGTATATAGAATGAAGGTGAAGCCATGGGCAAAAAAAGATCATAGATCATGTTGTTGTGAGCGTACGGTAGTAACTGAAGCCAATCCAGATGAATGCATCATTTTATCTGCTCAGAGCTTCTCTCATCTGAATTTTGACAGCTAGACAGTAAGAGGAAGAAAAGTAATGGAGACCTTGTAACCCAATCTCTAATACCTTAATTGGTACTGGGGGGTATTACAAGCTGATACTATCCAAATATAAAATGGATCCGATTTTTCAGTGGTGAAATAAACATATAAACATATACCAATGTAAAGACAAAACAGGAATGAACCATGTGTTTCACTGTTACAAAGGCCAAGTTATCTGCAGGAGCCAATGACCTTTACCATCACAGCCAGAGGTGCATTTTATGTGAAAGCTCTTTATCTGACACAATTTCCATTACAGGAATCGTATATCAGTGATTTTCCCAGGCCTCTGGTGTGCATGGAAGCTTACAGTTTAACAGTAACCATGACAGCGTTCACTTGCAATTTTTAGGACTTTAAGTCACAGTTGTTAGATGTTTGGTAAAGCTCACCACAGCTGGAATAGTAAAATATACACACAAAAAATATGCAGCTTATGGGACTTTCTAAGAGGATGTGGATGTGTTGCTGCGTGGGAGTCATGTTCACAGGAGCTGTTTCTATAGTAACAGCTCGTTAGGAGGCAGTTTGAGCCGTTTGATACGGTCCATGATTAAAGCAGTTGTTGGGGTTGTGGATGAGAAGGACAGAGAGAGATTGAGGGAACTGTCAGTGGTGGATAAGGACACAGGGCAAGAAGAAGAAAGAGAACAGAGATGGAAGGAGTAAGTTTAGGAAATGGTGAGCGAATATGTGAGAGAGGCAGAGATCATGAATGCTATGCTATTCATATCGTTTTGGTCTCCCACTTTCTCCTCTTCTCATCAGTGTTTGCCTTGTGTAGTGTGTCTGAGCTGGTTCTAATTAAAATGGCTTGAAGTTAGCCGACACAGTTGATGGGCTACAAGAGCTGCCCTTAAGACCCCCGTCATTGTTCTCGTGCCCGTTGCCGATGGACAGCATTGTGCGCAAAGATTTTGGGGAAATGGTCAGAAGGGATCTGATCACAGAGGTACTCTCCCCCGTGGCTAACCGGGCTGCACTAGTGACTTGGTTACTAATTGCCCTTTTTTCCCCATTTGGAGTAAGCTGTCTTCCCCTCTTCCCACACACCATCTCCACCCTCCGCCGATCCCCCCCACCCCCAACTCTGCCTTTCGTGTTCCCAGCCTACGGCAAAGGGAGAGTCATAGTGTGCCATGTCACCCTGTGAATGTGTAACGCCAGGCCCAGGGCTGTCTTGGCCTCGCTTGTCCTCATTTGCAGTCCAACATCGAGCCTCACTTCAACCTTTTACATCGACTGTACAAGGAGAGGGGGGGTTTGCAGGAGTTGCATTTACCGTTCCACTGATGGTGGTGATTAATAAAGACGAGCATCTTTGATACTCAAGGACAGCGCAGTCCTTCACTTGATTTGCTTGACATTTTAGTCACAGGTTTCTAGTTCACCAGATACATTGAATATCCAACACAATCTCATTATTCTTTTGTGAAATGAATACATGTGTCCACATGTATGAGAGAATGTAAGGCTAGGTCAGCAGCAGACTTTAAACACACAACAACAATGGGAGGACATTTTGAAAAGAAAATGATAGACCTTGTCCACAATCACATACGTTTATGTAATATCTGTTGCTGCTCTTCTGTCATTATTAACAATATTAACACAATTGTAACCTCCTCAACTTCTTATTAATTTTTTTTTGCATTGTGATAAATTGGTAACTGTCAAGGCAGATGTTCCCATGTTGGCCACGTATGAATCGTACCTGATCTGCCTTCTATTGGATTCACTTATTAATGTTTCAGGTACACACTAAGTATGCATGCAGGAGCTGCTTGCATCGCAGCTGCTTGTCTCCATGGATGTGTTGTGGGTCACCTTAAAAATGTACCTGAAGATTAAGATTAGGCAATTCAAAGTTATTTGGAATTTCAAGGGTTATGTGCCAGTTGATGTCTTGTGTGTGCAATATGTAGACTTGATCTATTGCTAATCTAGAGAGTATTGATTGGTGGAGTTTAAGAAAAAAACAATCTTGCACTTACAGTTGAAAAAGTTCTTGCTATGATTTGGGACTTGAACCAAAGCCTAAATTGAAGATATGTACACTAACCTAAAATTCCGACCACAATGCACCACATCCAAATGTCATATCCCCAACTTAATGAAATGTTAATATTCATCTTTAAAATTCAGGAATGCTAATGAACCATCTTTGGGATTGGCTCAAGCTTTCTCCCACAATGTGACGAATGTGTGGTGAGGAAAAATAAGCAAGTGAAATTCCAACAATTTTGATAATTAGGTCCCTTATCCATTGCTGTGCATAATTGCCTCTCAGCTCTGCCACCAGAACTTACTTTAGCTATACAACAGTATTTTCAAACAAGCAGCTTTTAACTACTCATAGCTACTTTTAGGCTGCGGGAAGGAGTGTGGTAAAGTGAAGAACAGTGAGCAAACTGGGGTAATTATCCCCCCACAACCCGAGCCTCGTTTTCACAAGGCATCTGGAGAGCTACTAACACCGGGGAGCCGGGGAACAAGACCACGGGAGCCCACTCTCACTGCTGAACTCCGTCTCAATGACCTTCATAAATTCACAGTCCAACCCACCAATAACAAAGTCCTCAGTGCACTTTGATTTATTATTTTCTTACAAAGTTACAGTGTTGGTGTCATTTTATAAAATGATTTTCTTGACTTGACCAGCCTCACCATTTACCACATTAGAATTCACTTCATACCATAGCATGCTGAGCGGGTCTTTCTCTCCGTCCCTTATGATCCCTTAATTTACCCAGAATGACCTCCTAAAGATCGTTTCATTCTGCAATTACAGGGAAACAGAATAAATATAATCTAATTCTAACCATTCAATATTCGTAAATGGAGGATCAAATGAGAAGAAATCTCAAAAATGCGGGGTCACTTTGTTTCAAGGATTATTATCATCAGAGCCTATCAGCTGATGCATGTCTGCTGCTGCAAGAGCTGCTGTTTTGTAACACTGCTATGAGATAAAGACAAAAACAATGATATTTGTGTATAAAAGGCAACAGCATTATATTGTTTATGGTAGCTTATCTGGCTTAGCGTCTACATAGCAAATATGAGCTAATATGAACAGTTGTACAATAGATTATTTCTGGAATTGCTTCCAGAGTTGAGGGAAGGCACTGGACCACGTCAGTCCCATGAGAATGAGACAGTTTTTAATATTTCATTTAATATAGCTATAGGTAACAGATTCATGCCAGATTCATGCCTCTAAAGAAATGGATACCCATTAACACTACAACATGGTAATTTAGGTTTTTATAGTCTAGTCTAGATTATTGGTCATAGAATATTTCTTTTGTCGTCTCGAAACCTACAACAACAGATTGTTTTGAAAATTGACATCACTTTTTAAGTTGACATGGAGAACTTGTAGGCAAACAATTGCCTATTTAGGGTCCGTTCACATTCTGCGTTTATTGCACGATAAGTGCGTTTTAAACGGAGAGTGACACTGTAAAGGCATGCATGCTGAGATAATATAGTTCAACTTTTGGAACACTACATCACACACCTCATGTCATGTGACGAGAAACAAGCCATCACAGCCAGCCAATATCTTTTCTTCCTTCCTTAATTACAGTTGCATATTTTGTCTGTCTACTGTTTGTTGCTGAGCATGTGGGTTCTTAGAATTGATTCTTCCAAAATGATCTGGCTGTTGCGGATGAAAACAAGGCTGATGAGAGCAATGAAATTGAACCAAAACCCGAAAGTTGCAGGCTTGAATACCACAACAATTAGCTTTAAAATAGAGGTGAGGGAAACTGCAGAGTTGGTTGTGGGTTCATCACTATGAGCGACTAACTGTATATACTAACTAACTGTGTTATAGCAACCATTAGCAAGTCAGTATTCTCAAAGTCAGCATATTTCATAATCAAGCTTTAAAATCATCAACAGTGCCTTGAAATGTTTTTATTCACTTTTGCGTAATCCAACGTTTACATTCAATTTCATCATCTTGTCAGTTCATGATCCACTTCCACTCAGTGTTCATGTTCAGACACAACCCCTCCTGCTCTGAATAGAAGCAGCCAGCTTCACCTTGTACCCTGGAGAAAAACATTTTTTCAATCATTTTCACAACGTAGCGGAGATGGATAAAAAAAAATCATGATGGGTTTTGGAAAATGCTTCACAACAGGCTTATGGAAGGCAGAGATGAAGTTCCTTGTCCAAACACACTTTAAGCCTGACATGCTGTTGTCACCTTTCAGAACTGTGGCCACATCATGAGCCCTTATCAGAGAGGGATTTAAATGGTTATACCTCCCCATTCAACAGGGTTTTATTTTGAGTTAAACATGAGGTTTAACCACACAATCACACATCAATGTCAGAGCTTGATTCAATTCCTCTAGCATTAAGACTTTTTCTATTTTGAAATAGTGTTGGAAATATAAGTGACTTTTCTTTTACCCTTGACAAAGAAAAAATAAAAAATAAGTTGACTTTCTATTTTAAACCTTTGTACATCTCAGTGTTATCAGTAAAAAAAAAAAAAGGAAAAGTGATGGTCTGGTAATTTGAGAAAAAGAGGATGTCAAAGTAATGGCATGTTGAATTCTTCATCAAGTCAGCAGGCCCACTTTTACACTGAATGCTGCATTTGGGAGCAAGCAGCACATTCTGTTTGTACTCCCACACATTTGGCTGTCATAAATAGAGCCACACAGTGCAGATGGTAGCAGCATTCGGGAGCCAAACCAGCCATCAACACGCAGACTTATTGATTCTCTGTAGCCTGAGAGATACAAAAAGTAACTCAGAGGGAACGACTGGGGCAACTGGGGTGTCTAGTGAACGGTCTGAATATCTTTAAATGAGCATACGTTCATGAGCACAAACACATTCTTACTCCGACATGAGAAACAGATGCCACCCTCCTTCTGGCTTTTCTCATCTCCGACCCACCCACTCCGTACAAGAAACCCACAAAAAACTGTTCCCTTCACACATGACACAAGCTGTCACGGCCGTAGTCTGACTGACAAATGCAGATGTAGTTTTGTGTATTCCTCTCTGTCTACTTCATGAGCTCTGCCCCTTCAGGGAAATAATGGCTTTCAAGCCTCACTGTAATCTGCAACTTGGATTTCCTGCCCAAAGTGTGTCATTCCTCTTCAAATCATTTGCGTGCTTGAAGTAGACTAATTGGCAAAGTGCTCCGTAAACATTTTGATGGTGGATTATTTGATATTTTCTCACATATTAAATGTGATTTCATCCAAAATGTATCTTTTTATTATCAAAAACTCACTTCCTGTTGATTCAAAAGACAGTTTGTTGTTTAATCTCTCAGACAGAGCTTGGATTCATTTGACTCACAGTGGATTCAAATTGTGATAAGTCCTCATGGCAGAGTATAAACAATCAAACAACCATGAGGTCACAAATAAAGCTTTTAATAACATGCAGGGACGACCATTTTAACAATCAGCATGTCTTCTTCAGATGAAGGCGTGTGTTGAGGCTTAGATCCTCTTTCTCACGCAGCATAATCCAGTTCTTTGTTGTCCGTCTTCATCCTCATCGTGTTCCAAATACTTTCAGTCAAGTTGAGGCTTTACATATTTAAACTCTGTGACACTTACAGTCACATCATATATCCACAGGTTGAAGGATATGTTCCTCTCCAAAACATGTCCTGCAGTGTTGGTAATAGGCTGAAGGAATTTTCATGATGTTTTTTGTCTCTAATTGTTGCTTCTTGTCCATTAATTGTAAATGCCCTTGGTCCTCTGTCTTTAAATATAAAATCCACTGCAAGGAACTTAGGAGTTCTATTTGACTCCGACTTCACTTTCAGACCCCACATCACAAAAGTAGTCCAGTCCTGTTTCCTCCAAATCAGAACCATCTCCAAAATAAAACCTATCCTCACTCCCCCAGACCTGGAAAAAATCATACATGCATTTGTCTTTTCAAGACTGGACTACTGTAACTCCCTCCTCTCTGGCCTCCAACTGGTTCAGAACTCCGCAGCGAGGCTTCTTACTGGTTGTAACAGACGACATCACATCACCCCGATCCTGGCTTCTCTTCACTGGCTCCCTGTTCGTTTTAGAATTGATTTTAAGATTTTGCTGATCACTTTTAAAGCACGTCTGGGTCTGGCCCCGACATACATAGGAGAAATGTTGACCCCGTATGAGCCAGCTCGCAGCCTTAGATCCTCAGGTGGGGCCCTTCTGGCTGTTCCAAAGTCAAGACTGAAACCAAAGGCGACCGTGCTTTCGCATTATTTGGTCTTAGTATTTCATCTTATATTCATTTACTATATTTTACCTATTTCACTTGATTTTTTTATTTTTATTTATTTTGTTCGTTTATTTGATTGTCACTTATTTCATTTTGTTTCTTTGTTCAGTTTTATCCTAATGATTGTTCTAATGTTTCTTCTATTGCACTGTTTTGCTGGCTTGTCTGTCGAAGCACTTTGTAAACCTTGTTTTTAAAAGGTGCTATATAAATAAAGTTATTATTAATGAACTAAACTTTCTTTGGGCGGCTGTGGCGTAGTGGAGAGCAAGGTAGTTCTCCAATCAGAGGATCGGTGGTTCGATACCCGGCTTCGGCAGTCGATGTGTCCTTGGGCAAGACACTTAACCCCAAGTTGCTCCTGAAGGCCATCGGTGTGGACTGGATGATGAATGTTAGTTAGAGTCTGATGGTGGCACCTTGATGGTAGCCTGTCATCAGTGTGTGAATGGGTGAATGATATGTAACATACTACTGACTGTAAGTCGCTTTGGAGAAAAGCGTCTGCTACATGACTCTAATGTAATGAACTTCTCTGAGCTGTTCCTTCACTGTTGAAGTGAGAAATAATTTATACTGACTTTCGGTCTATGCTGTTGCTTTTTTCTAGAACTGATCATACAAACAACTTCACATTTGAAACTGTGCTTCCTTGGGTCCTTAGCATTACACCTGCAATTAAGTACCTGTATTGATTTCCAAAGAGGCATATTAGTCCCTTGCTTGACATAACCACCGTGGTTATAAAGTGGAGCATGGATTTAATTAGCTTTTTATTTATAAAGAATGTTATCAATCTATGCATCTAACTCTTGACAAGAAATCAAATAAGCATATTACTCAAAATGTCAAACTATTCCTCTAAAGGAGACCAGCATCTGCCTCTTGTTTCAAAGTCACATACTTTGTATGCTCAACACACTGACTGCCTCCTTAGACTTTAGTTTGCTTTTAGGGGAAATGTTAACAAAGGTCATTTAAACTTAAGGACAAATTACTGATGCTGTCGATGTTCTGGTGAAGACCGTCTCCATGGAGAAATAAATAACTGGACTATGCTGAATATTTATATTCATGTTTACTACAGTGGACTGATGAGCCTGGATGAGAACTTAATGTTGGAGGATACTCATTTATCATTAAGCGTTTTCCAACAAGAAACTCATTAGCTATTGCATCAAACAATCTCATCGCAGTGAATTAGTGTCTCAAACAGAGTCCCTCCAACTCAATTACCCTAAAAGGCTTGTTTGGCTTAAAGAGAGAGCGTGGGGTGTTTCACAGGTGATGAGTTGCTGTTTGGATTTTGGAAGTTGTACAAGTGCACAATCATAGCTTAAAGTCAGTGTTGGTTTATTCTGGACCTTGAAACAGCAGTTGACAAAAAAATCTCAACTCAAATGCCCCTTATTGGCTTCTTCTGGAGCTTTTGACTGCGATAACGTGATACAGTTATTGAATTAGATTAGCTAAAAGCAAATTGTCATCTATTTTCCTGTATCGGATGTGTTTGCTCAGTTGTCATGATGTACTCACTATAGGTTAAGGCTTTTGAGACAAGGGGAGAGAAGATTATATTGAAACGTTTCCTTGGGTTGAGTCAGCAGTACTTATCTCCAATCTATTTTTGCAGTTATTAGTGAATCTAACAAATACATAAATCAAAATAGTGGACGCTATTTTGTGATATTATGCTGTTAATGTACAGGACAAACGTTATAGTTACAAAAATGTGTCTGTTTTTTTTACAACGGAAGGAGAGCAAAGACAAAATACTATTCAGAACACGTAGAAAATATATTTGAATCCCCCGCTATGGATCTTGAATATCTTACAAACTTCAAACTGTGTTTGTGTGTCTTGAACAGGTGTGACCATGAAGCTGATGGATGAGGTCGCCGGCATTGTGGCAGCACGGCACTGCAACACCAACATTGTCACTGCCTCTGTGGATGCCATCAACTTCCATCGCAAGATCAACAAAGGTGAGGATGACATGGAGGATACACTCAGAGCTTGATAGTCGCTGATACATAAAATATCCACAGGTTGATGGATATATACCTCCAAAAGATGTACTTTTTTTATGATGCTGCTTTTCTATAACTTTTGCCCTTTGGCCATTAAAAAAAGAATACATGATGATGTGGAAAAACTCAGCAGTCTATAAATTCAGCCTCAGACAGTGCTGTTTTAAATTGGGCTGGCCAACATCAACAGCTGTCACACTGTCGCTAATCAAGACCCGTTTAGTTTTGTAGGCCCGCCGCTGCATCTGGGAAAACATACCATTGTTATGATTTAACATTTTCCATTACCAGGCTTTGGCTCTGAGCTGTTCCCTCACTGTTGTAGTAAGATATCACTGATACTTCACTTTCAACGCCTCTCGCCCTCTATATGGACAAATTCTAAGCCTCTCATTTAAAGTTAATTCTAGGATTTTGACAGCATTATCCACTTAGCCTTTGACATCTTAATGGGAGAAACATTGTCTTTTATAGGGCTTTTCCAGTCTAAACGTTGAATGCTAGGTTGAAGGTTTTATTTGCAACCGAGTTTGGACAACACGGTTAATCCAAAGAGCTTTTCAGGGCATTTAGGAGCAAAGATGAAGTACATAAACTCAAGAAAGAACAAACAGACTCTCCTCGGGATACACACCCACAGACAAATTAGATCAGAACAAATAACATCACAGTAAACTCTCCAATAAAGGTGAACCTGAGCATCACCAGCTCTTATACATGAAAGAACAAAAACAAGTTTTTGACTCCTGATGAATATGACTTAAGTAGTCAGATTGAAATGCTTTTGAAATAATAATTATCAAACAATATTATTGAGAGAAAATTTCAAAGGGTAAACAGCATTTTGACATTAAGAATGTGAAGTGACAGCAGCCTCTCAAGGTGGTTTATGGACTTCAGTTGTTCTCAGTTCAGTGCCTGTTTTATCTACTCATGTGTTGGAGATGATGTGATCCAGACATCCAGGGCTAAAATTCTGATGTTAGGATTATCCCAGGATATGAAGTTAACAATGGACAAGCTACATCTCTCCCCGTTGTTGAATTGTGAAGTGGAAATTAAATGTTACATACTTCAAAGCTTTTTAAGTGTGCCAGCTCAGCTGTAAGTCTACAGCATTTACAGTTCATGTACTTTAAAATACATGTGCCTTTGTTCAGGCAGGATAATTCACTCAATCCAAAAGCGTTTTTTTCAAGGAGGCCTGAGTAAAGAGTGAGTGGCTGAAAAGGATTTGAGAGAGGGGACGTTTAAAACATTTAAAACACACCTTCCAGGAGCAGAAAACTGAACAGTACGGATTGGTTCAGATCCATGTCCACATCCTTCAGCTGCTTCTAGTCGCTCCAGTTGCTGCCACCGTCTGTCCGCTGAGTTTAGGTGGTGCTGACATGATTTCCCCTGGCGTCCACAGTGACTTAGGTGTTATGTCACCAGTAGATTTCCCATTTTGCTGGAGGTGGTCAGAGAAAAATCTCAAGTGGTGTGCTTAGGAAAAGAATGGTCAAGGATCAAAACAAAAAAACAAACAAACACCCAAAACAGCTACTGGCATTGTGGGCTCTACCTCTACTTTTTCCTTTTTATTAAGAAAATAGTTTTTCTTTTCCATTATTTACTACATCGAGCTAAATGTAGATATTATGATATTGCTTTTAGATATTTCCAGCACAGCTGCAGTTGAGGTTGAAGTCAAACACTTTAAAGGATCCAAGTGGTTTACATCAGGCTTTGTTGTGTTTTAGTCCCTCACAATTAAAGAGCAGAAGGACCAAATTCATCATTTGGCACCAAGGTTTAACAATCGCACATGATGAAATCAATTAAAGAAGTTGAAATCATTGTCCACTGACAGCAGCAGTCTAACTGTTATCTGTTAAGTCTAAGATTAATCACTGGGTCCTGAACTGAGCCTTTTAGGCAGGATTTCCTCAAAGGGAGGGCACCTCTACCATTTAAATGTTTGAAACTATAGAATAAGTATTGGACAACAAAGTTCAGGGTATATGTTCTGGTTTGGGTTTGCCAATACAAGATGCGGACATGGTAAGACCAGCTGTGGATGCCAAACTCGCGAAAAGCCCAAAACATGGTAATTAAGACCTTTTCTCAATTTAATGTAAAAGCTAGCTGGTTGCAAGTAGACCAGGTAAAACATCACTTAAGGGCAAAAGCAAATGTATTTGTAAAGCACAATTCATACATTTTAAAGTGCTTTACATCTGTTTATGGGAGAAAAAAAAAGTACTTTGTTGTATAAAACAAGAGACCATCATGGCTTAGGTGCCACAAACCTGTGTGAGACTAGAGGACCACACACATGCAGACACAGACAAAATGAGCATTTAATGAAGCGAGGTTGGACGTTTAGCCCCAGAACATTAAACAGACCAAGGTCTGTGTCTGCACACGGCTCATGTGGAGGATGTTCAGATGATTGGTTTGAAGTTTTTGGAGGTCCCGCTGTGTCTAGCCTGAACAGTCCACTTAACTAATTGCTCAGATTTAGTCTAGTGGGGTCCAGCAGCAGAAATATCACTTTAGAGCAGGATTTGTTCACGATGCGAACAGTTATCATCAGAGAGACAAAACACACAAGACCTGAATTTAAATTTCAGAAAAAATAAAGCAGAGTTTGAGAATTAACAAAGCAACTTCAAATGTCTACATTTAAAAAAGGAGGGATCAATAAAGATGCTAGATTTTAAGGGAGCGTTATTTTCATTTTAGGTTCATGCTTGTATTTTGTGTTTTTATTGGAACATGTTAACATGCTTTACTGTAAACACCCATGCTTTAAAAAACACTTCATTTAAATGCATATTTCTTCTGAATTGACCTGTATTCACCCTCTGTCTGAAACGCTCCGTTGTAGCGTCGTTTTTTTTACGCCGTCTGAAAAACCCAGTCTGTTTGCGAGAAAAATACAATGCACCTTTGCAAAGGTGGTTCTCAAGTTGTGTTAATTCTAATGAGCTTCATGTGACATGGAAACAGTAGCCAAATCAGAAAGCTTGTAGAATGACATGTATTCTGACCTATGGCACTGTAAAGGTCCCTAACCCTAACCCTTAACTAGCCACCACGATCCCATCTTATCTTTTTTGATGTGTC
This sequence comes from Anoplopoma fimbria, assembly GCF_027596085.1. Taxonomy (NCBI): domain Eukaryota; kingdom Metazoa; phylum Chordata; class Actinopteri; order Perciformes; family Anoplopomatidae; genus Anoplopoma; species Anoplopoma fimbria. The sequence continues at coordinate 101,383 of NC_072460.1, read as the reverse complement.
ACAAAGCAACACAAGATATAGATGAACTTGATATAGTGAAATGCAGAGGAAGATGGCACCACGGTTTAAAGCAACGTCTGGTTTCATGCATTATCAATGCAAAAGCAGGATCAATTTCAAATGTTATTTATTCAGGAAAATCTGAACTGAAAAAGCAAACGAATTATCATGGATAATTAAGATAAGTTATTGCATTTTTATTATATATATATGCAATTAAACCAATTCATTTAAATTGTACAAGAATTATGGTAATTTGCTCATGTTTTTTGTTATTTCCTAATGTTTCTTCCTATCTGTTCCATAACCCCATTTGTCAACTGATTTACTGTGACGGTTTTCCTATGTTGCTTCTTTTTTGTTTGCATATTTACGATAGTCTTGTCTGTGACACTCTTCATTTGCATGTTTTGCGATGAAATGCTTGACGAAACATCCCAATGCCTCACTGAAATGTGATGTATGTTGAGTGGAATGATTTTCCTTCACAAAGACGTGAGAATAGTTAACCTTGGGGTCAAACTCCAGCCTGAGTGGAGCTGCCACATGAGTCTTGAGTCTTCTTAACATTACAAAATGGCTGCAGTCATGTAACAGTTTGTGAGTCACTTTGTCATTAGTGTCTTTTAATGTTCTGCTACTACACAGAGAAGTGTTTCATTTTTTCCCCCTGCACCACAAAGTAAAGCAACTGCGATGTTGCACTGAACAATAATGTATTTTATTCTTCACTGAGAATATAAGTCAGCGAGGTTCTGGCCATTGATGTACCACAGGAGTGTTCAGTCAGTGCTCTTCTCCATTATCCACTACAGCAAAATGCCCAGAGGTACAAAAAAAGAGAAGAAAGGCATAAACTGAAAGGACATAGTTTGGGGAGAGAGAAGGGACTTCTAAAGGTGAGAGAGAAATAAATAAAGGGAACAGTGATGCGTAATGAAAACTCACAATTATGTTCTTGTTCATTTCAGATTTGATGTCATTGATCCAGCATGAGATCTGACATTTCCATTACAGATAGCTCAAATATAACAACAGTAGACTTTAAATCAGGTAGTTCCTTGCTTCGGAATAAAAGTAGAGCACAGTGTGTGTCTGAATATGAGACACTTTCTTTGACTCCCAGCGACAAAAGAAACAATTTTGCGCCCTAATGTGTTTCGGGAGAAGTTGCCAGGACTGAAGGCTGCTATTTCACCTTCATTGCCTTGTTCCCTTTTTTGGTAGTCTTCTCTGGTCATTTGCTTATGCAAACAGGCAATTTTTAAAGCTGTTTGTGGATAGAAAGAATGTAGAACAACAAACAAAATACCATCTGAGTAGTTTCTTTGTTTTCACAGCCTGAGAAATAAATTCACTTTGGTCCACTTGGGATAGAACGAGTAATCGAAAAAACGTACTCACGCAAACTGTAGCTAAAATAGCAAATGTATGGCTCAAAGGCATTACAACCCCAGCATAGTGCACACGACATGAGGCTCTGGCATGGACTCTCCTCACAGCAGATTAGCTTTATCAAACAGCTCCTCCGAGATGAGAGTGTGCCAGTTTTTCAGGTTGGCTGACCTACAACGCTGCAAATGTCCAAGATCTACGCTCTACGCAATCAAATATTAATCATGAAGGTCTTTAAAAAAAAACTCCCAGTCTCATCAAGGATCTTTTTTTGTGTGATGTCATTGAGCAGAGCACGCTTTATTGAGCCTATAACATCTGTGCCACGGATAGTTTACCTGAATGACACTGGAAGAGAATGGCCAGAAGTATTCACACACTTCGATTTTGATAAGTTGCCAAATGAAGTCTGTTAAAAATGTTTCTAAGAGCAGTAGCCAAAAGCAACAACACAGATTTAGTAACAGTTTGTGTAACATTTGCTAAAGTGATTCCCACCTCACACTTCAGTGAACTATATGTAAATATGACTGAGAATGTTCAGTACTTACACCACTTTTGTACACTTTTTTCTCCACATTTCCTCCCGCAGGCTCCACCCACTGAGATTATCTTAACCACATTAATTACATTGGCATATGACTTGTAAACTCTCCCACATCTCTTAAAATGTACTCAAACTTCCTCAAAGTCCTACTTCAGCGACAAAGCAGGATGTTTATCCGTGCCTTAAAACAAACCATATATTACTAAATTAATTGAAGAGCATTTTCTGATCTGCTGTATTTATGGTTAGGTCGAGTTAAGTAAAACCACATAAAACTATTTGATGAGGTTCAAGAAGGATCGTGGTCATGGTTGAGGTTAAACTAGCATTGGTGTAATGGTTAGGAGAAAAAATCACTTGATTGCAGGAGACTGGAAGCGAACTGTGATCTCTGGTGTCAAAGTCACACAATTTGTTCAACCAACTACCATCCTCTGTTGTGAGGCAGCATCTCTGCATCGCCACTGACAGAGTGCAGCCATTATTTGCATGAACAGCATGAGCTGTAAACTTTGAACAAACAGTCAGTGTTGTCTTTTCTTTATGACGAGGACAGCCTTTAATCTCAGAGTCTCCTGCACGTTTTTAAGAACTCCACTGAAATTTTAAAACTAAATTTTCTTAGAATTAGTTTGCAGTTTATTCTTGAATATAAGACTTTTTTCATTTTCCATATAGACATGTAAATATGTTTGACGGTTTTATAAGATCTCAGTCATAGACTCCAGATCTGTCTCAGACTGCAGGGATAACACCTTCCTTCCTCATCTCTATGGCAACAGCAGTAATAATACATTACAGGCACATGAAATAGAATACAGAAACAGTACTGTTAGTTGACTTTTTTTTACACGTCCCTACTGTGACAAAAAGGAGAAGAGCACTTCTTTTTGATGAGTCAAACGCAGTAGATGGATTAGATGGAGCTCAGGATGAAATTAAAAGAAAAGGTAGCAAATGCTATTTTTTTTTTTTTTTTACATGTTTTCTTACTTCTCTTTGTTACTTTAAGCATAAAAACAAGCGTTATTCTTAAAGGTCCTACTTTGTATTCATCTAAAAAGCTTGCAGTAGGAGAGACTGATTGGCTGTAGTTGTTAAATCCTTCCAGCCAGAGATCAATGCCCTGCTTCACTCTGCTCACTCCATGGGTGGAACAGACTTAAATAAGTTCATGATGCAACATTGTGAAGTAGATTGCAAGAGCAGATCCAGCATTTTCCTCGGCGGACTATATCAATATATGAGTTGATAGCTATACATTAAGGTTATAAGTCAATATTATTGTCGTCACTCAAAGTTTTCAGGTGAATTTAAACTTAATTTTTATTTCCTCGCACTTGTAAAATTTGAAATAACAATAACAATATTCATTCTCTCAAGATGGCTAAAGGACAGAGTAGCTTGAATCAAACGTGATTACTTCAAAACATTAAAACAGTATACTGCATGAACGTCAAACATGAGCCTACATATATCAGACTTATACATGTCAAATATATTTTTCTCCTCTTTTTCTTCATCTACCTTAGGCTGTGTGGTGACGGTCACGGGGAGGCTCACATTCGTCAGTAACAAGTCTATGGAAATTGAAGTGTTGGTCGATGTTTCCTCGCTGGTGGAGGCAGATAAATTTCGCGCCGTCTCTGCCTTCCTCACCTTCATCTCCCTGGACAAGGACAACAAACCTCTGCCTGTCCCTCCTCTTAAGGTTGGTACCTTTCAGTCTTTGAGCTTTTATTTAAAACCTTGGTTTCTTAGTCCCTAAATTTAGTATTCCTTATTACGTCACATTTTAATGTCTTTTTCTTATTCAGTAATTCACCCTTCTGTTTCTCTACTTTTGCCCTGCTAGTCAGTGACTGCTGTGACTTGGAAAGCTCCCAGCATGAGAGACACTGTCCTTAATTTGGCAGTTATGCACCTCAGTGTCTTTTCAGTGCATTCCATTCTTTGCTGATTCAGCACATTAGCCTTAAACACTGAGGGCTGAATGCTAATATCTTTACAGCCTCCCTGGACATCTATGTCCAGCTGACTCAGCACTTATTGTCAGGATGTAAAGTGGGCATGTTTACCTGCAGACAGGACAGACGCCTGCTGTTTGTTATGGCTCGGCAGTACGCGTTGATCCAAACCCTGTTTGAATGCAAACACTGTATGCGCAGGCCATCTGTTTAACATTTCAATTATTCGCACACCCTGATTGTCTCTTTGATGATCCCTTTAAATCTCGTCCAACTATTCTGCGAGATGAACTAAGCTTGTCAGTGAGTGGGATTTAAACAACAGAGGGGCCATTCAAATGGCATTCAAAGCACTAAATAAAGGAATCAGTGGATTGCAATTTGTTGTAACATTAAATTAATTAACATTAATCTTTATTTTGTGACTGAAAAAGATCAGTTTCTGTTTAATGTCTTTGGACATTTCTTGTTTGTTTGAATGGTGGTTGTTTCACAATATGGTATGAACCAGTTTCTTGATAAATTTGGTAATGATAGCATTTACTTTGTTTTGATTTGTAGTCAAGCACCGGCCCTGACAATGGTATCAGCTAGGAACGCACCAATCGAACTTTTTCAGGTACTGATACCTGCGCTTTAAGTATCGGCCAATTCCAGTGTTTCATTAACTGTGTCATTATTTGAATTGTAAGGCAACATTGCCTTTCTAACATTGTCAAACTAAATGAAACAAGTATTTCTATATCTTTTTTTAACATGATACATTGTACACCAGCAACTCGGTAAAATCTTTAGTATAGCATGGTCTGAGTGGGCAGCTCCAGAGAAATTTGTCAGACCAACAGTAGGTCATTATTCCCTCAAGTGCACACTTGTACAAAATTCAGAGAGTTTGCACTTTGGCTAATCATTCAACTTTTAAGTTTATGCGGAGTACTGAGTAAGCCAGGGAAATGCATTCAAAGTGAAGACCAAGCAGCAGTAATTTAAGTAATAGCCATCAAGCACAACGCTGTTTTCTGGGTAAGCCTCCCTCTATCCTCCTATTTTAACCGGAATGATGAACCAAAGCATGTAGAACATATTTAATAAAGGATGTATACTCTCAACCTAAGCTCTTAACAGAATAGTGGTTTATAGCAGAATGTTGTGCAGGAAGAAAGCCAAGCTCGGCCTTAAGGATGAGAATGAACTGTGGATGGATTGTTAAAGGTTGGTTGTCATGCCGCCAACTGCTGCATCGACCCCTCTTACCAGAAACATTAACACACTCATGAAGGCGCAGCATCAGCCTTCAACACCATGACACATCTATTTGAAAACAGACTCCTCTCCTGCTGCCCCTGCCAGACTGAAATGTGCATCTAATGTGCGTCACCGCTGGTCGGTCTTTTCAAAAGCGCCCGTCAGTCTCCCCATTTCCATTTCACAAAAACATGCGTTTGGATTTCTCCATTGTCTGCCTCCTTCCACGCATTCATTACCTGCTTTTCCATCTTGCATGAGCTTTTGTTTTAAAGGCGATGATTAGAGTCATTGTAATTTCTCTGTTCACCTCAATTTTATGAAAAGAGAGGCTAAAAAAATGATTTCTTCTGGTGATTTTAATAATTCATCCTCAACACTATAAATGGAAATCTAAATGGAGGGCTCTGATGTAGCATGCTCTGATGTAGCATGTCAGATAAACAAGAGCAGGAATAGAGACATTTATGGACAGAGATGCACTATGTTAGAGACAATAATGTTCTAGTGCATGTAGGTTTGTCTGCGTGTGGAGTTGCACATGCTTGAACAGATCACTGAGCACTAATTACATGTGTGTTTATTCATATGAGCGAGAGAAGGAGGACATGGCTCAGTCAGGGCTATTTCTGGCTTCATCACTATTTACTGAGAGCTCCAATATGGAACAAGACTCAAAACAAGGGAGTGCTCATCCAAACTCTATTGATGAAGGTAAACCTATTCTCAGATGTCAGTTCCTTGGTGTATAATCACATCCAGGAAATAAGGTTTAACACATCAATCCAATTAACACCTGGAGATGGGACTGTGAGGACTGGAAATGCAATGATGACTTTAATTAGTGCCTAGAAAGCCAGATAATGCTGAGGTGAACAAAGCGGACAAACATTTGGCCTCCCTGTCCTACTATTTGAATTTACCCCAGAGAACTAGCATGTGTTATTCTAAGCAGTCAGCTCGTCGTCGCCATTTTGAGAGCTGCATCGAAATTCCCCCGATCTCGGATCTTGCACCTTTAAATATCACTCCAAGTTATCTTGTATGATTTTCTAAAAATAAATCTGCCCTCCGTGCTCTCTGTGTTGCCCCATCTTCCAAGAAATCCCATCCGACTACCTTACATCATCTCCATCTGGTTGAACTGAAAATCTTTGCAACCTATTATAAAAAAGAAACCACTGTTTGTTTTTCTACTATTTGTTCCAGGTGCTTATTTTTTGCCCAAGTATGATTCTAGTGAGGAGGGTTTTCGACATGTGCATCAGGACACAGGTTGAGTTTCCTTCTCCTCCTCTTTAAAGTATTCATATTGTCACTGAATATCTTATCTTTCTTTCACCTAATCCTGTTCAACTGTAACATAAAAACACATCCATGTTAAACCTTCGCTAATGAAATTGAATGTGTTCTATAAATAGCCCGATTGAAAGAACAGCGTCTGCTATTTTTGACTGCAGGTGATTCCCCCCCCCCATTCTCCCAACCTAGCTTTCTATTCAGTGAGCCCGCTGTGTTTACTATTTTTAGATTTTCCTGTTTTAGCTCAGCAGGGGGGGGATGGGTTATCACCAACGTAGCACACTGTGGGTAATGCTGAAGTGGGGAAAGAGGAAACCATGAGCAGAAGGGAGGATGTCAGGGGGATGCCTCGCCGCTCTGCAGCAGTACCCTTGAAAAGTACTGAAATAATGTATGTGCACGCTGGGCCAGCAGAGAAATAATCAAAAAATGCCTGGAAGCCCCTTTGACCAGCGTATGTCTTTGTTGTGTTTCTGATGATTTTTAATGGGGTAACAGTCGCCTCGAGGTTAGAAAAAATGGCTTTTTACCAGAAGGTCAGCACTTTGAATCCTCGGCCAGTGGCCAGTGCATTCTGAATACCAGCTGTTGGTGGAAGGCTTTGTGGTGGTACCGAGTGTGGATGTGTGTTACAATATGAATGAAAACTGGGTGCACATTTAGCATTTAGGTTGAAAAAATATATACAGCTAATAAGTGAATGAATTATCAGTTAACATACAGATGGTTTGATTCGTACTTCTTGCTTTCTTTTCATACCTCTTCTTTCTTCTTCAGTGGTTCATAATATCTCTCCTTCCTCCCATCTTCTCTTATTCCTTCATCTCTCACTTCTTCTGCCTTTATTCATCCTTCCTACCCCCTTTCTCTTTCCTTCCATCCCTCCTCACCCTCTTTTCTACATCTCTCCCTCCTTCTCCATCTCTCTCCCTCCTCCCTGGCAAAGACTCAGCTGGCCTCCCGTGACACAAAAACAAGCCTGGTTGTCATGGCAACCTCCTGTAGTCCACATGGAGCGATGCACATTTATTTTTAGATGCCTCCCATTCAAGACAATCAGCAACGGGTTAACGGCTAAACTTGTGCTCTATATTTCTGTCTCTGTGGTAATCCAAGGCTCGACACAGGGAACATATCAACGCTTGTTCTCATTGTGCCTCAGTCCATGAATCTGTAAAGGATGGTAATTCATGAATGTTAAGCATTTTTGATTATACCTCATATCCTTTTTTGGTATTTTCAATCTCATCCAGCTCTGGGTCATTTTTTTTATTTCCTATATGTTCTATAATGATCAGGAAAGTGTTACTTTTAATTAAATATATAACACAAAGTTCAATATAAGGAGGAGTACTTCTGAATTCCTGCATATTGTGTTTAAGCCCTGCAAAGGAATAATTTCCCTTTAAATTAGTGCCAAACATTTCACAAAGCATACAAAATCACTGTGTACATTGTTGAATTCAAGGTTGTGATTTGGGTCCATCAGTTCTGAAAATCAACTTTGGACATGAATCCTTCTAAACTAGGTCATATAGTTCATTGAATTTCTTGGTTTATTTTACTCAAGTAGTTGCCTGGTATTGCAGTTAAAGCTCAGACGCTAATGAGAGCTAAACCTTGAGCTTATTGTGCTTCCATTTTACTGCCTTTCATTGAGGTGAAATATGTTGTCAGAGAAAAACAAACCCAGAATACACTAATACACAGATAACAATGAAAACTAGCCATTATAGTTGAAAACATCACATTACTACTTATAAAACACTGCTGTTGCTCAAAACAGTGATGAAGGTCAGATTATTGAAGAATTTGGGATGATTGTTTTTCCAGGCTGAACGACAGACAGAAAAGAAACTGATAGCATCAAATATTTATCATGACTGAACAGACGGATCCACGGATAGAGGTCCTCTCAGCATTCAGGAAAAAGCCAATGTGGAGTATTTGAAACTATTTGTTTTATGTCTACTAATGAAACACCTTTCAGCATTGTCTAAAATGCCATCCTTTGAGTATCAGTGTATCTCTATTTCTGTCACACATGAACATATAGTATTTAGACTCATGTGTAGGTTAAGATCTAGGCTGTTAATTTAGTAGAACGAGTTCCTTACAGCGTTGTGCTTCTTTTGAGACTCTGGCATTCGGCAGTGCCACCGATGCCCCATGCCCACTCTAATAACAGCCTGTGCCAACACAAAGGAACCCCTCTGGCATTTTGCTGGCATTGTCCGTTCTGTTCCGTTAACAAGCCTTGTCCCTGTTCCAAGTTTGCACAATTTGTCACAGTCCGTTCAACTGTCCACCTAATGGACGTCCAGCATGCCAGGTGAAACAGCTGTTTTTATTGACCGTTCGACCCGATCGGCCAAAGGTCTGATGTCTGACTTTGTCTTGGTCACTGGTCGGCAACATTCAAATGAATAGTTTCATGTGTTCCAGGATGATTTATTGCAGATAATTATTGATTCATTGATTTTTTTGTGTTGGTATTGTAACAATTCTTATAATTTTATTACTATTTGATAGATTGACATGAAATAAGACACAGGCATCCACCACTGCTGTAGCGAATGTTTGCATGTTAACATGCTATACTAAGATGTTGAACATGTTCAAAAAGTAGCAATTGTATTTTACGAAATGTGGGCCATCATTCTTGCCATGTATGAACTGTTACACATACAGTCACATTGATTGCAAAGTTATTGTATAATACATGCTCAGTAATCGCACATGAATTTTATTGTTGCCTGAAGTGTAAAAAACAATGCGATTGGAGACGTTTAAGTTAAAGGCATAATAAAACAATCTGCATCAGAGGGGCACCCGCAGAAGGTGATGATCCTGCATAATCATAGTTATTAGACTGGAGCCACTGTGGGAATACCAATTACACAGGGACACCAAAAGGACATTTTGAGCCTAGCATTGAATTGTCACATTAAGTTGTGCAAATGTGATCCGCATGAGCATAAACATTGCATGCACGCGTGCAGCCGAGCAGGAAAGCACACAAGTTATAAAACAGGACAAATAATGTGCACACATAGACACATGGACCAACAAGTAGAAACACCAGTATTAGGGCGTTGTGGATGTGACAGCTATGATGTTACGGTTCACTTAGACCTATTACAGCAAGTGAACAAACCATCGTAAATAAGCAGCATTAAAAATTGTTAGAAAGGAACATTTACTTTGCATTATGCCATTAAACCAGCATAAAATGTTATGTGGAGTCACATCAAATGAAGTGCAAGTCTGTCTGTTGGTAAGCATTTTTTCTTTTCAGACTGGATATTGCTGTTTTCCTCTAATAACCTGAAGGACTGTTTCTTGGAATGAAAACAATAAGTGTAACATCTGCGTCTTCCTGTAGTTTTGTTTGGCCGGGTATGATAATACTGATATCATTTAACTCAGATGGCAGCAAAAAAACAGCACCTGGAAATATCGTCTTGGAAACTGGTTTCTTTTTATGATTATGAAATTGCATTTTGAACCAATCACAAGAAACAACACAAAACAAGTAGTGTAGGAGAAATCGCTAATTAATAGTTTAAATTATAACTGACTACATGAACTTGTCCTTCACCCAAACAGTCAGTATCACATCTTCTGCTGCCAGAATCATCTGTTTCCTTTCATACTGCACCCAAACTTTAGGGAACCATATCTCATATCTTTATTAACAGTCATTCTTCATTAGCATCATCAGGTGTGCAGTTCATTTTAATTGGCATGCTCGTTAAACCATCTCAACCTGTAGCTGACTATGGGTTTAAAAGTGTAATTAGATAATGGTTAATTCCTGAGGGGTCTAAGTGGAAGAGAGATATGAGGAGTTTGAAGGATGAGAAACTATGAGAATAGAAGGCCCAAACAGAGACAGTGTTGATAAATATACCAGACCTGCATTTTACCACCATGTTTACATTTGTTTGTATATTCTACTTTTGGGTTGCATGTCTTTGTGGCTGTGTGTGCACTCTTGATGCATCGATTTGCATCACTGAATTTGGGCTTTGCATCAATGCTTCCCCTGAAGCTTCATGTATGCACACACACACACACACACACACACACACACACACACACACACACACACACACACACACACACACACACACACACACACACACACACACACACACACACACACACACACACACACACACACTATAGTAAATGTTCACCTGTTACCAACCTATAGTCTAACAGCTGTCTCTGGAACATTTTTATTACTTCTTATCATTTTACCCAATGCTAATGAATCAAAGAGGTGTTTATCTTTTGTGACTGCAGAGAGATCTAACAGACCAACAACCATTTGAATATTGTTACTTTTCACTGATTCTTCTGGTCAAATGTGGTCTTACCATCTTACTGTTGGTGTTTTACTTGGATGTGGTTGCATGGCTGCAGTCCCTCTGAACTATTTTTGCGCTTGTAATGAAATCATTTTAAACCAGTGTGTTGTGTTAAATGATGGATAGTAGCTGTGCTAAAGTAGATGATTTATAAACCTCTGTTTGGTGTCAGGTTACCAAATCACCTTGTCGGGTCTTATTTCTATAATACTGTAATGACCAGCTCCCAGTTTGTTGTTCTGCTTTCAGTCCATTTGGAAATGTTAACAAGTTGCTTAAAATTCCTGTCTAATTAGGGACAGGGTGTTCAAACAACTCAAAAGATATTATAATAATATAAAAGCTATAGCTGTCTGCCTCCCAACATGGCCACAGGTAACCATTGGATACCACTTTAAAGAAAATGCTTGCTTTCTGTGCAGTGATGACATATGAAAAGCATCATATAACTGTTTCACTGTGACTTGTTTCGAATTGCAGCAACAAGACATCACTTAAATGTGCTGCTTGTAATTGTTATGTTTGCACATTTATCTTATATGATCAGAGAGCAACACTTGCTTTGTATGTAAAAAATGCTGCCCTCTATCAACACACAGGGAAGAACCTCTGTGATAGTGTGTAAAAAAGGCCTCTACAGGTATTAGAGTATTTGTTATTTCATTTCATATCCATGAATGTCCACGTGTCTGTACACAACCAGTAACTTTTACACATAAGAAAATGACTCCACAGGTCCTGATTGTGTACCTTTACAAATTTGGAACGAGGAAATTCATATTTTTGAAAATGAGATTGTCAGAGCAGCACTTCTGTTTAAGTAAATACATATTTGAAAGTACTGGAACTTTGGTGAAACTTGGTCTCTCTCTTTTTTAATTTTTTTTTGAAAGTCAATGAACTGGAATCATCCTTTACTTTCAGTTGAATGGCAAAAGCAAAATGAACTGAGCAGTATGTTGAGTGTTATATAACCAGCATACAACAAACACACCAATACTACAGCTGTAAGCTCCTGAACCGGATCAACAGAGATAGATATTCCCACCGCTGTTGTGTTGCGTCACTATTTTAATATTCTCATCATATTTGTGTTGTGACCCCTAGACTTGTCCCTGGCATGGTGTTTTGTCATATCCGTTACCACCCTGCTCTCTCCGTAAAGTTAAGGTGCCATCTGTCAGCTTTGCACCCAGAGTGCTGCTGAGTGGCAGGTGCTCTTGAACCTGCCAACCACCTGGTGTGTGCAAAGCAAAGAGCCTCCATCTGAACAGCTCATTGACGTTGGCATTCACAGTTTTACATGCGAAATAATGCACAGGCCTGTGTGTGTGCGTGCTCACATACAACACACTCCCCCACTCCCTTAGAGCAGTGTGCAGATGAGGGAGTGTGGAAGCGGGTAGCACCATAAAAGTAAGTGTTGACACTGTCACTGGTGGTGGTATTGTTGTTTAAGTCACGAGGTTGCCAGGCAGTCTAATTAAACCGCGCAGGCTATTCCTCCCACGAATCAGCAGCCAAACTGAGCTAAGTGAAGGAGAAAGAGAAGATTTGTTCTTCACAGGCTTGAAAGTGCTGCTCAGAATAAAAACAGAAGTGAATAAGGGATTCAGATAAACCCAGGAGCTCTTTCCAGATTCGCTGGGTGTGACGATGCTATCAATATAAAAAATAATACCAGTATATTTTGTACATGGTATGCTAAAACTGAATGATATATATATATTATCCATATAACCCCCTGTTATGGAAGTAGATTATGGTGGTTCCTTTCAGATGGAAACTTTGAATATTTACATCCATATTCATGGAATTCCTTATCATGGTAACAATATTGGTTAACGAGATATTTTACCTGATGGTGGTAAGCTGACAGTCACATAAAGTCATAACAATTATTATTGAGGTAACTATAACGTAATAATCTCATTGAATTTCATGTAATGTGGTAGGTAGTCGGTGCTGCTGATAATGTTATGTTTCACGACGAAAGAACTGGACTCATTGACAGACTGACTGACATCCTGATCCTTATTCCTTGCTGCCAGCTTTGCAGAAATGGTTCAGTGTCTTGTAAATGTCTTGCAAATCTTCTCCTAGGCTTTCGTTCAACTTTACCAAGATGCATTCTGCTTCTTCAATGTCTCCAATGCAAAGCCTCTTGAAGTTTCAATCATTCATTCTGTATTTTAATAAGAAGATAAATGTGAATCACAACTGCACAGAATGGTAAATTAGATCAGAGCTACATGCCCACGGTCAATGTAATAACAGCAGGGGAAGCATTCCAGTGCACAATATGTGTAAATGATGAATGTGTCTGAAAATAAATGTTTTGTCTCTTTTTTTTAAACTTTTCTTCAGATTGACGGAGAGGAGGAGCAGAGACGTTTTGAGGAAGGCAAAGCACGTTACCTCCAGAATAAAGCAAAGAGACTGGCAGATAAGGAGCGCCAGCAGTGACGCCGCTGCTCACCAGTAAACCCAGTATCAACCCCACACAACACATCCAGTATGAAGGAAATAAAAACTGTAGAATCCTGTTAAACATAAACCTGTGATGATTTGTTCCCTGTGCTATGCACCAAAGTTTCCACATATGGTTGTATATGTATTCAAAATGAAGAGTACATCTTTTATTTTGGGGATATTTTTATTCACGTATGAAGACTATTTATGATCCAAAGTGGCAGTCTGACTGTATAAGTATGAAAATTATTTTATTTGAAGAAGATTTGAGTATGAAGACTTCATGTTTGGTGTCAGTGCAAAGCGATAGTCTGAGTGCAAGAAAAATGATGAATAAAAGATACAAGCGTGAGTCCGGGGCTCTCGCCTCATGTCCTTGCTAGTTTGATGATGATGATGATGATGATGATGATGATGATGATGATGATGATGATGATGTCATTGTCTTGGGCATGCCTTGGCAGAGAGGGCACACGCTATCCATCTTTTCAGCACAGTGTCTTTCACGGAGAAATCAGGGGAGCTCGGGGGCTTTGACTCAACTAGCGTCTCTCCCACGCCTGCCCTTCCTCTCCTCCTCCTCTGCTAGTCTGTCACACTCTGACTCCAGCCATCACTCTGCCTTAACGTTCTCTCTTTGCCATCTCCTGCTCACCGTCATGGCCTCATCCATCTTAATTTTTTTGCAACGTCACTTTCTTCCTCCTCTCATTCACTCTATTTGTCCCTCTGTCTCCCCTGGTCCTCTCACTGTCTTACTCCCTTTGTCTCCATATGAGATGTGAGGACTCATAGAAAGAAATGTGTCTGTATGGGCATCTTTCTCTCTGCTTATGGCATGGGTCTGTGCATGTGTGTACAACAAAGAAAGATCAGGAAGATGATTTGAGGTCAGCAGCGGCCAGTGAGAAATCATTATCCATATGGCCATGCTGGGACTCAATAGGCTGTTATTATTAACCTGCCATTAAAAAAAACTCCTGGTCAAATATTAAGCAGGATCATTTTTTCATTTGGGTATATAAGCACTCTTAGGCTTCATCCTGTGCAACAGATGGCCAGAAGGACTAATTTGAGATCAAAACTAAAGTGAAATTTCAAAGATTAAAGCCCAGTGAGAGAGCTCTATGAAGAACAGAGAGCCATACAGGTTCCCCATCGCACTATTTTCTTACACAGACAGAAACTGATTTGTCATTGGATCTTGAAGGTTATTGTTTTTTCCCTCAGTCCCTCCAGCACAGTATGTGTGCTTTTTATTTCCCCCATGAAAATGAAGTTAGGCTCAAGCTGCACCAGGGGGATACATCTATTTTTAACCCCAGTGAAGCTGAGGCATCTTATGGTAAAAGGAGAGCACAGGGAGGGAGAGGAGGGAAAACACGGTCCAGGGAGACCGGATCCATCTCCGATGGCAAGACAAGACTTGTGAGCAAATTATATGAGGAAATATGAGCTCAAAGAAAAGCATCTGCCTAATGCACAACATCAACGCAGGCATGCCTGAGTGCCCCTGTCCAGAGAACATCTCATTTCCCTTTATTCACAACATTGTTCATTACTGTCTTTGGCTATTACAGCTGGTAGCAGCTGGCTTTTATACGGAGGGACCATAGAAAGGGAGAGACACAATATGGTAACCATGGTTACTTATGTGCAAGAACAGACCTGAAATGGAAGAGATGACATTATCAGAAATAGATGTTTCTCTCCCAGGTAAATGTGCTCTAAATAATTCAAGTCTCACATGTGGATCCTGTTTGTGCTTGCTGCTCATGAACTGCACTATATGTTACACCCTCTGCACCAGAGGAGGCCGCATTTTAAACGGCTTTTTCCCCATCAGAGAATAGTGAAACTAAGGCAAAAAGCTGATCTCATGTTTCCTCTCATGGCTTCGCATCTAAATTAGCGGACTAGCAGCCCCCTCACATTCTGTATCCCGGTGTAGAGATACTGACAAGGCTACCTAGAAGATGAATGATCCTCTGGGGTGGGAGAAAAAGCATTAAGGACTCTGAAGGAAGGATAAACGATAAAGCAAGACGACCCGCTTTGCATTTCCTCTTCAGCTTGGGAACGTCTCCCTCGTCACTCATTTTCTGACAGCAGGGGCTTTACTTTCACACACGAGACAAGACACAGAAACCTGAACCGTGTGCACATTACACTTCAAGGTCACTCGTGAAAATAAGTCTGTCAATATTTCTATGAAGCACTGCTTCTGTTGTTTGTTGGCAGTGAGTTGCAGATGCTCAAAGACGTCAGCTTCACACAGTAAACGGTGAAACAGCTCAATGTTTCTTTTTTTGTGTGTTTGTGCTTCCTGGAACACCTTCACAGAGCAGAAATACAAGTCCTACATTCAGCCATCCTCTGTTATCTGGGCTTGAAGCCAAAAGGGCTTTCCTTGCAGAGGAGTAGGTGATGGGCCGTACTTTGTCTGGCCTGGAACCTCCCTTTTTGTCAGACACAGGGGACCTTACTGGGAGGACTAAATGAGGCTACCTCTGGCTGCAAGGGGCACAAAGTCCTCCACACAGAGAGGTGGAAAGGCTGACAGAACATGGAAAAGAAGATTTGTAAGAGAGCACATCGCAGGACCTTCAAGTATTAAAGAGCTGCTCTGTGTGTGTGTGCTGCTGTGTGTGTGTGTGTGTGTGTGTGTGTGTGTGTGTGTGTGTGTGTGTGTGTGTGTGTGTGTGTGTGTGTGTGTGTGTGTGTGTGTGTGTGTGTGTGTGTGATGTGATGTGTGATAGTGGAGCTGACGGTGAGAGTGGGGGCAGCCCGGTGCCAGCGGAGCCAGTGGGCGGGAATGCCTTCTGTTACTTTTTACTTCCAGGTCACCTGGCATCACACAGGAGAGGTTAGAGATGGACGGTCGGGTTCTCTTAACAAACTCCCCTGTCATCTCTACTTTTAATGATGGACTTATTTAAGTCTGAAATACAAAAAGAAAGCATCCCCAACAGGCTACAGCTAGCCCCTGTCTTTATCCACACGCCACAAGACCTGCTCATTTTCTTACACAAGCTTTATCAGAAATTGTTTGAACTATTATAATAAATATGCTTGATTTGTTCTCTGCAAGCCATTCACTTCATGTATGAGGCCAGAATTAATAGATGGTCATTGTAATTATGTAAATGGCTGCTAATTCATGCAGTCCTAAATCACTTTACCCCGACAACATAATAATGAACATCTTTGAGATCGAGGTAGGTTAGGCTCCATTTAAATGGAACACTGCTGCTCATTGAAATTTACTTTTGGACACGTTTGTGAATCCAGTTGCGTCATTTGCTCTAAAGTTGAAAAAAAAACAATCATGAAGAGAAACTTTCCATCTATTGTTCTCTCTCTCACACACACAGTCAACTAACGTTCTTTCATCTGGCTTTCATCCTCCCAGGTTGTGTTGCATCAAAGGGGTCTTTTCCTCCGCTGTACCTTTGAATGTTTAGGAAGTCCTAACAAATCAGTGAGTGATGTGGACCATGTACCATCATAACTGTTGGGATGCAAAGGTTGCTGGGTACTATGGAGTAACTTGTTAAAAGAAATGTACGTTTTTTACAACCTGGGTCATGTTTACTTTGCCACTCTCTACAATTGAATTATAAAGAAAAAACAATACAATAAGATCCAGCAAGACAAGCAACATGAGTACCCAGAAAAACAGAATTTTAAACTAATCTCCAGTTCATCCCAACCATTTCTTTTGAATTTAAACAAAAGGTTCGTCAGTGTTATAACCGTCCATTGCATACAAAACGGCATACTCGCAGATAATATCTTTTGGTAAGACCGGAAACTTAAATATTCTTCTTTGTTTTTACAATTAAATCTAAAAACCCATCTTTTCAACTCAGTTTTGGCTTTCTGTCCACGCTAACAGGCATTCTTCTCACCTAAAATATGGTTTGGAAAACAGGACTTAACTATACACTTCTTTTAAAGCTTTCTAAAGGTTTGTATGGTTGTTATTGTTAAAAAAAGAAGAAGTAATAACTGAATGTAGCTGGGGCTAAAGACCCACGTTGTGAAACATAATGCAGCTTTAAAAGTTCCTAACTGATAGCAAGAGATACTGTCATTCCAAAAATCTTATAAATTCTGAAAGGTTAAAGGGTTTCAATTCACCTGACATGACACAAGCTACCAATTCCTCCCCAAGCTCTCTCTGCAGTACAACTCTCACTTTGGTTTTGGACCAACTTCAAAGATCTTGCCTTTAAATGTGCAATAAATGTGGACAGGGGAAATCTACAGACAGACATTGTGTGATTTGAATAATAAAACACACGTAAAACCTAGAGGCTGCAGAGAAGCTTTAGGTCAATATTGACTGGAACAGCTGCAAAACTCAGGGGACATTTCCCATCCTGCCTCAGTATCTGGACGAGCATTTGTGTTTGAGGCTCTGCAGCACTGTGGTGTGTGTGTAGGCTTATCTGTTTTAATGAATGGGGAGCAGTGAGAGCGTGCACTGCTCATCCATCCATCCACCAAATAAATGAAAATAATCCTTATAATAGAGGCAGAAACCAAGGCACCAGGGACCTCTACCGTGCCTCTGCTCTCATGGAGGCCTATTCCTTTTCTCACTGGGTACAATCTAGGCCCCGAGGGAGAAAAGCCGCTCTTACAGAACCATCCAGGAAAGGAGTCTTACGTAACAAGTCGTATAATGTCAATGACAAGAGCTCATTTAAAGGAGCATGAATAACATGAGAAGAAGAAGGTGCGTTCATTGATATGAGAGGTTCAGTGCAGATGTTGTAATGCTGTAAAAGGATGGAGAGTATGGCTGCAGGCATATGGGCCATCATAATGAAGTCTGTTTATGATCAGCTCATTCAAATGAGACCTGTTTGTATTCAAAGGCAGTGTGCAACATGCCGACCTCTTCTCCATGAATTATTTCTCATTGCGGTTCACTCCCACGGCCACGAGCCTGTGCTGTCGGGAGCGCGCAGCAATCATGGCTCATGCGTCGCACGCCTCGCTGGTGTCGGAACAGAAGGACACGTCGGTCTCTCACCTGAAGGTCCTCCGCTAGTCCAGACCCTGGTGCCGTCGAGGTGGTGGAGAAGCGGACATTTGTCTGTCCACAAACGTATTTTTGTCTTTTTCTTCTCCCGTCAATGAGACAAAGAGCGAAACAAGACACAGGAGCAGTGCAGCTGTGGAGATGAGGATGGAGATGAGGATGGAGATGAGGATGGAGATGAGGATGAGGTGTCGGATGCTGTGGAGGCTCCTGACGCGGCTCAGGGTCGGGATGTAAACGACACTTTAAGGGACCTGAACTGACTCATCCCCGGAACAATGAGTGTCTTGTGAAAGGTAAGATAGGACTCACTGCTGCTCGTCTGGATGTGTTGAGAAGAAAACATCGAGGCTTCATCCAAACAGGTGGTGTCCTCATTCTAATAGAAATGTAACATTCCTGTGGACCTATTTTGAGGATTGCGTTATGATTCATTTGCATGCAAGACAAATGCAGATGAGGAAGTGCCCTGATTAAAATATCGATTGACAAACATGACAACGGCTACCTATAGGCAGCTATACACTCCTTTAACTGAGGGAAGAGGTCTTTTGCATTGAGTCTGTTTGGTAGCTGATTGCTGGGAGCTGTTTAGGTGTGGGATTACTAGAAATGAGCAGGGTTAGATACTGAGTTAACACTGGGTTAACACTGGGTTAACACTGGGTTAGAGAGAGAAACAAACCTAACTGGAACCAACCCTCAGATAGTGTACTTACATTGACTATAGGCACTTTGTGACATACTAATAATGAGTTTCCTGCTATCCAAAAGCGTATCAAACATACAAGAGGGACATGTAAACTGATGCTGGCAATTTGTGAAATGTGCTGAGCACAATCTTAGTAAAGCTTCACGCCATAATTGTTTTTATTAATGCAACTTTATGTGTTCTTTGTGTTTCTTTATAACTGTTTTGTCAAAAAATGATTTGCGATATTCATGACTATGCAAGTTATTCAACCTTAAAATGAAGCTGCTAAAAAGAAAAGAAGTAAGTTTTACAATTCAGCTTTACAGAATTAAAATAATCAAGAGACCAATCCAACTTCTAAGTTTGGATAGAAAGTGTTGACACTTATTGACACCTGCCATTACAACTTCACTCAAGTGATGATGGACTTAACCAGCCATTTCTGACACTGATGATGACATTTACAACCCCAACACTAGGCCAAAGGATTTACCCTTTTCAGTTCCAACCAATCACCTTTTTTCACCATGCATATAAAAAATGTTTTCTTTAAAAGCTACATTTTTACATATTTTTGAGAAATCTTTTGATCTCCCGACTTGACTACAAGTGAAGTAAGATAAGAGAGAGTGAGCAGGCTTCTATTATTCTAATACAGTTTGTTTCCCATTACAGCAGTCAGAGCAGAAGTAAATGAGAGAGAGGATAACGTGCAGTCGCAGGTCAGAAAGTGGCCGTGCAAGCCAATGATCCCATTCACTGCTCAGAGAAAGTGCTGTAGCCTTCATGTGATAGTTGCTGCTGCACCACAAAAGCCTCACAACAGATCTCTGGGTTTCACGGTGCATATGTGACATTTTGTTTGTCACACATTTGACTCTGTCATTTTGTGGCCGCGTTAGCTTGTGTTCACACTATTCTACTTTTCAACACAACACATTGAATCCGCCTTTTGTTGGACAGCATGATATGGCAATGTGCTATTAATGACAATGAGAAGAGTATTGAAATGCATATTCCGCATGCTTTAAGTCCCTTGCACCAGTTTTCATTTATTCTCAATTTTACAAATATATATTTTCTGTACAGTATGGCATTATCCTACCACCTTTATTCACCTAAATTCAATGCCTGTTTACGACACAAACTCTAAACCCTCTGCAATATGGTGCCCAGTGATCCAGCTACAGTCATAGCTGGAGCTAGCTTAACATAAACAGAAAGAAAGCCTCTAGGGTTTCATTTGTGATGGAAAATTGAACTACTTACTCTTGTCGCTCAGCAAGGAAAAGTGCTTACAACGTGCCTCAGTAACATCAAACTACATGTAGGATTCTGGCTTGTGACCTTTTTAATACCTTTTATCTTATTAGTGATTTGTGTTCAGGCATTCAATTTGCCCTGATTGCACCAGTACAGCTTGTAATCTTACACATTTACTGGAGCTTTGTTTTACTGGAAAATCCAGTTCAGGAAGGTTATTATGGAAACCACTGTAGATAAGACATATCAGTGCTGGGAGCTGGCTGTTTTCTAATGACTACACACAGTATTTAGGGACATTTTCTTGGTTGCACTAGTAGTTTGTTATAAATGCGTTCTCACGGGCCCAACACAAAACAGCAAATACAAAACCTGTTTTGGAAGTGTCTTTAATCAGCTTCAATAAGGTTTAAGATGAATTAACTGTGGCAGGAAATACCCACTGAGGATGTCTTGATATAGACCACTCAATTTTACTGCACCGCAAAAGCAAATTACAGCGGGAGTTTTAGATTTCACATGAATATTTATGTCTCCCGCTGCCTTGTACAAGTACCTCAGAGCATAATGCTATTGATATTATTTGATGGGTATTTAATCAGTGCTACTTAATCTAATGTTTGCTGATATGTTTGAATCAATGTTGTACCAGTGTGACGAGCTTGAAATGTGTGATGCAAGGATAAGTAAAAAAAGGACAACAGACGAAACAGTTGTTGCTTTTTCATCTTGGTGCTAGGGAGACTACTTTAATAGTGACCCAAATGGCACATTGATCTGGGGGGTTGCTTAGCATTCAATAATTTGCCAGTTTGATGTATAATCTCCAGGAGGAGGATATCCATTCAATAGATAAATTGTCTTAGCTTACCTCTCTTGACAGGAAGGTCAGAGGTCACAGTCAGATAAGCATCGCTAGAGCTTATTATTTTCTACTGACTGCATCTGATAGTGATTCACTGGCTGCGTTTAGAGACTTCTGTGGCCGACACAGGGACTTGAATCTAGGTCCTCTAGTTGGGGAAAAGGCTGCCAACTCACTCTGCCTCCCTGCTGTGCATTAGTGAAATGCTGTGATTAAGCGGAAGGGGCATTTGCTCACAACATGGTATTGTTGTTGTGTTCCAGTACTTGAGTATGGCTGCTTGTGCATATTTGCTGTCTGGTGTCACATGCTGTAAATGGATACTTTACAATGACAGCAGCCATGCAGAGTTACACACCGCAGGAAGATTATACAGATGTATGAAATGCACATTGTCGTCTCTCACATTCAAATTTAGAGTGCCCTCTACTCAAATAAACCGTGCTTCTAAGAGAATGTTTCATTCAAACTTTGTGTGAATATAAATATACCCAATACTGCAAACTGAACTTTGGCCTTGTTTTACCCCAAATAGACTGGAGCAGAATGGTGATGGATTCGAGTAGCTGTTATTTTTCCAGCATATAACCCATTCCCATTCAAGACAGGCCATTAACAGACGACTAACTGTTGAAGCAGATGTAGCTGAAGTAGTCTTTTTTCAATGAGGCTGGTTCGGTCTGTATTTGTGCTAATGGACCTCCTACACTGCAGTTGAATATTAATAATTGTGGATGAGTGAGAACCATACAGACTGAACTCTAAAGAACTTCCTTCCATTTATCGTAAAACAAGAGGTAAACACACTGTATCTTAGAAGAGAAATTTACGATGCAGTCGAATAGGACGTAAAAAAAATGCTTCCTATGTCTTTTACGAACCCCTTTTCCTTGAGTTTGATTTAAAACGTCATGAGGTCAAGGAGAGATGGGAAGGAGAATTCATAAAGACTTAGAGAATACAACTGCACCTACTGTTGGCTACAGATTTATTTTTTTATGCAAAAAATGTATAACACACACAAACTCAATGCTGTATGACTCAATTAAGGATTCCTGTCCGAAATACAATAGCACCTTCTAAAACAGATGATTTAGAGTTATCCATAGTGTGCAATTAAACAGCGACGGTGGGTGTCAATGACGGCTGAAAGGTGCTTTGCTTTAAATGTCGCTGCCACAAGGTACTGTGGGATGGCATTATCTCCTTTCCTTTCATAAAGAATGGTCCAGTGTATCCTAAGAGATAAAAAAGCATGGAAGCACCTTTCTCTAGCATTCACAGGATTCGACTAGCTCTTATCATGGCTGCCACTTGGATGTCTTTTTCTTCAGTTAGGAACCTCCCTAAGCTAAAAAGACTATTCAACTGCAGCCCTGTTTTCTGTTTTTGGTCCCGGTTGACTTGGGTTGCAGTCAAATAATCTTCTATAAGAAAGTTCTCAACTGAGTGAAATGACCGGGAAGAAGTGGCAGCCATGTTAAGAGCTGATCAAATTCTCTAAATGCTACAGAAAGGTGTGCTTTAATGTTTCCTTTCTTGCCTCCTTTAACATTGGAAACAGTGATACATCCTTTATGAAAGGCAAGTAGTTAATGCCATCCCACAATTCCTTGTGGCAGTAACATTTAAAGTGGTGCACCATTTCTCAATATTCCTTTTTTGAATTCTAACCTTTTATTTAGCCTGCATTAAACTACATGGAAAGAATGCAAAGGGAGAAGTATCTAAGATGCGCATTTAGTGGTCCCTCTGCGGAACATTGCCATCGCATAGTTACGTATTGTGTAAGTGCTGTCGGGTTCTTTTAACATCTTGGTTTCTTTTTTCAGAAGTCCATATGAATTGCCCTTCATATCATTACTTGTCCTCATGACGTATTACATCAAAGTCAAGGAGAAGTGGTTAGGAAAAGACAAAGGACTTCATTTTTTTCTATGGCGGTGTCAGAAACACTCCGCTCAATATGGTCACCTAGTGATGATGTCATTACTATAAAGAAGTTGACACAAGAGGATATTGGGAAATGTAGGTCTTTACCATTATCTTGTTATGTCCACTTTTAGATACTTTATAGGCTTGTTTTAGGAATTGACACACGGGGATTGCCGGTAGACCAGCACAGTTGTGTCAGTTTAAGGCTTCTTGGGAAACATGCAGATAGTAGATCAAAGTTTGTTTTCAGCTGAATTTTTTCTTTAATACTAAAATAGTTGCTATGCAACGTACACAATAAGAGATCCACTGTGGTTCCAGAACAGTTCCAGAACAGTGCAACAGAGATGCCTAATGTGATGGTCGTTTACCAATTGTGATCTTGTGAAGCAATGATAAGGGATTGTTGGAGATGGATGACGCAATAAGCCCTCTGGCTGTCATGTTTATGGAAACAGTCCTGGTCCTAAGGATTTTGACTGAGGAGGAAGGCCACAGTTTAGCTTGAAAGTTCAGCTGTTCACTTCTGGCTGCTTCATAAAGTTTGTAACACTCTTCTGTGCTTCATCCTTTGGGTAAAGAGCTGAGTGTGAACACACTGAGAGGGGACCAACAGGGATCTCGATAGATCTTAATTAAGCATTAATTTCATTAAGGCTCATTTTAGACATTGGTACGTGTGCACTTAGAATGGAACCACATACTGTATAAAGACATAGGTAAACAGATGGAAAAGTCATAGAGTAGGAAAGCTTTCTCAGAAATTATTTTCGGCCAATCAAGGGTGGGAACAACAAACTGCCAATAAGGATGACGTTTTTTTTTACTTGATTCATTTTTATTATAATTATAATTATTATTTTATTCATGTTTTTACTGTTATGGCTCTGTTATTTGCGTTTGTGACAAAGTTGCCTTAATGACAGAATTGTCATCCTGTTCGTTCTTAAAATGTTAAACCAACCGTTCCAAAGAGGTCACAACTATCAGCCGTTTGGTTCCTAAAGAGGTGAATCCCCTTAGTTGTCAGAGATATCTTCTTTCTGCAGGACTTGCTGATCATTTTTCATGCCAGGAGGAACCTCTCCTGGCCTCTCATTGATAACTAGATAATAAGCGCTCACTGGAGATGAGTAAGATTGATAGTGTTTTGCCCTCTGAGGGCCATTGTAATCCCTCATGGTGTGAGTGAGAGCACCTTGTGGGTTACACCGTGCTCCAAGAGGAAGAAACAAGTAATATATAATATGAATATATGATGAAGCCTGTAAAAACATATTAATTGTTAGAATAGATATGTGTTATAATTCTAATGATCTAATTCTAAAATCCAAAATGTTATAATAATTTCCTTTATTTATATACACTCTCTCTAGGAGGCCATGTCTCTGTTCATTTTTAATAAGGTTTAATAACCCCCTTAAAAGGTGCCATATAGGCGCTATATAAATACTGTGAAAATATCAAAACACTCAATCCACAGAGCAATGCACACATCCCGTATTCAGAAAATGTGCCTTTTTAAACAATGTCGTGATGTCACTAGGGCTGAACTCATGATTCATTGAAACTTTATGGAAATCGCAATATGGCTTACTGGAATTTTCAAATAATCTATTAAAGGCGAAAATGTGTGTCAAAATAACATTTCGATTAAATATTGAAGTGCTCCAGAGATTTCCTGGCCTACTGTTACTTTTCTATAGACTTGAGAAAACATCTTTGTTTGGAACAGATCACGCTTAAATCACACCATAATCATATGAATAAGTTTGTCAATGAAAATTTGAATTATAAGGTAAAAGTTGTCATTCCCTCTATTCCTTGTGATAACAGCTCAAATTATCGCAATTTTTTTCTGCCTCTGCGCCAGCGACAGCTGTGGCCGGAGAGAGAGCAAAATACCAAATAATTCGCATAAATCACCTGTTGATCTTCAAAATCACCACCACCATTAACATTGCCAAGTCAACTACAATCTCATCTTAAGTTGGAAGTTGCTTGAAATGCTTAAACAGTTGCATCCTGTAACATGCACATTCAAATATACAAAGGCTTCAGAGGTGGTCTTGAACTGAATCAGGCTATATGTTCAGATCATAATGATTACCTGATAAATATGTCAGCATAAGAGTGACAGACATGTGGGTTTCCAGTAGATTTATCACTGGTCGTTATTTTTACGCAAGGGATATCATGGTTTGTTTTGTTCGCCTGCGTCTAGTGAAAAAAAATTGCAATTACAAATCCGTCTGCTGCTTCAGCACTACGGACAGCGCCATGGGTTTATCAATACACATCACAGCTAGGCTTCCGATATTTCAGAGCCGTAGTCGGGGCCATAGATTCTAACTTGCACAAACCTTACTCAGTTAAAGGATCACTGAGTCAGGAAGAATGGACTAACATATTCAACAAACCCTCTTCCCCCTGCATTCTCACTGCTTCTAGGGGATGTAGAGGGGGGATGGCAGGGTAACAAGGGGGATGCCCATGGTTATTTTGCAAACAAGACGAATGACATTCCCCCTCAAATGACCTACTGGTTGTAATCTATGGATTCGTTTTTTTTCCACTTATTAGGATCCCCCTAAGCTGCTGGGTACAAACTTCCATGATTTAAAAACATAAACAGACAATAATAATACAAAGCAGTCGACATGACATAAGTAAACAAAGACATCAGATTCTAACCAGAGAAAATATAGCATGATGTTGGCTTTAGAAACACTATTTAATCAGAAAGCAGTGCAGTACCTTTTTATATTTGAGATGTTTTGTAATTGCCTTTAAGTGGGACAGGGAAATGAGTGACTGCCCCTGACATTCCTGCATAAGGCACTTAACCCTCAAAGCTGTAGAGGACAGCACTTGTATTGGGCAACTCCCCAGCACGAGTGTTTGTAACTATGTTTAAATGTGAGGCAGGGTGCTGCTGCTGCAAAATAGCTTACCTGCTGACTTGACTTTCAAAGTAAAGAACCTGTCATGTGTAAGCATTCAAGATGTAATATTAAACACTGACGCTGTGCTCTGGGGAAAGCTGTGCAGCCTCCCAGGACAGAGTATATTCCTCCCTGACAGCTCCAGGGATGAGTTGCCGGTCGGGCAATAAGTCCCCATGCATCCCACCTGTCAGCGGGGAGCTTATAAAAGAGGTCCACTCTATTCGTCCACTCCAGCTCCCGCCAATTTGATGCTGAGAGATGATGGTCAGGATTACACATGTACACCAGCTTTCACTCTGTACCACACCCAACACACTCACGGACATTGTGCTGAGGAGCGTGGTTAGATAGAGCTTTGAAAATCATCATGTTCCTTGGAACAGGTTAACATGTAATAATTTGTCTGATCTCATTCAGACACACAGTCATCTATTTTAGCCTTTGTTTTAATAGATGCATGCTTCTTTATGCCTGCCAAAATCTGTCTAGGCACACTTGTCTCTTCTTCTCTGTATTTCAGCTGATTATAGTTTGAGATGAAGAACGAAAACGTGTTAGTTTCCTTTTTTCCACAGTTCAAAATGTGACTCATGTGCCAAGTGGTACGTCATCCAGGAGAAGAAACACTCCGTTCCCTACACAGCAGTTTTCATCAGCCCTTAATGCTGATGGTTTCCCTGAAAATGCTTTTGTGCGAACAGGCTGTCGTTTATGTTTCCACTGACAGATACATCATTTTAGTGAATAATAATGGGATGTCTAGAAATGAAACAAGCAATGCCGAGTAACAAACTCAATATATCATATACTTAAGGGGTCATTATACTACATACAGGAAAGCATCCCTTTGTTGTTTTCTAATCTTTTCCAGTGTTTGCTGAAGGAAGTTGTTAGTATTTCTAGATAACAGAGCTTTTTGAGGGAAAAAGTAAACCCTATAATACTTGTATTATCAGTTTTGTTTGATTACCTCTTTAATTGCTATATTATAAGCTACTCTGAGACATCATTTTGCAAAAGGTTATCTGACCAATTTATCCCACTATAATGCAAAACCCTGATAAAACATTAGTGGTACACTCCATGGGAACTAAAGCACTAAGAAGGTACCTTTTTCCTTCACTGCTTGTTACACCCAAATCATTTAAATAATTTAGAATGTTAAGCTAAAGACACAAGAATTGTTTGATAACAGTTGAAATATAAACTATTTACTGTACCTTTGCTGTAAAGCAAGCCTTTACATCTGGATGTAAACATTTCTTGTAGACCAGGAGAAGTGTAAAATTAGTAATACTGTCAAAGCTACCATGAAACATTTCTGCTTCCTAATCTTCCTCAGTGAATCTGTGCCACTCTGTTAACATTCAGTATCTCCATGTTAGAAAGAAAGTCTTTACAGCCTGTGTCTAATTGTCAGTGTTGATTTCCCCAGTGTAGAGGACAGATTTGGCTCGGAGGCCCAGGGGATTATGGGTTATCGAGCTGTTAGTTCCACGACAGTTAGAATGCCCATCAGTTAAGTGTTAAAATATAACCACTGCTATTCCTGTTGCTACCACTATATCACCACTACTACCTCTACTAATACTACTGTATGCTAACATTGTATTGTAATATTAAGGCAGTTTGCAACATGATGCGTGTTTTTGGTAATTAAGCATCATTTAATTCAGAGTAGATTAGTTTTACCTGATTGAGTAAAATCTGAAAGTGGCATTTAAAGAAAAGACATAACAAGACAAGGCAGTACAAGTACAACAAATTTATACTTAGGTAGCGCACTTGAGTTAATGTACATTTTAGGTCTTTTTCACTGAAAACATCTGCGGCTGCAAGTGACATTATGAGAGAAATGACCAAACCTGGAAGAGTAATAATTCAAATAGTAATAGTTCTCTTTGGTTTTGTCACTATGAGCGACCCCTTTTGTACACAGCTAGTCTTGTGATGAACACTTGTATATACTTAACCCTAGTTTCCACATTGTATAGTTAAGCTGACATGTAAAGGAATTTAATGGAAAAGTTGTTGAAAGGGTTGGTTACATTCAGTGTTTATTTCAGCTGTGCTTTTCTGATCCGTCGCTCTGCAACTGGAGAACAGCACATGGGGAGCTGAGTGAATTTATTTCACAAATTCAATTAACAGTTGCCTGGACAGAAGATATGTGGTTCATGCTTTGATAGAAAAGGGGCAGGGTGACACAGTAAAGCATATTCCCACTGTGGGGAAGACGGGGATGAAGGGTGGGCTAATCGACAGAGAAAACTCAGGTGCTGCAGTACTAGCAGCAGCAGCAGTCTGTGATTCAGAGATTGAGTGATATTTGAGGAGGCAAAATTATGTTTTGTGAAATAACAGCAGGGCTGTGAGGGAGCTAGTGATCCACTACGGGACCTGAAGACCTGAAAATACATTGAACTAGAACTCAGACAGTCTGAAAGTCACACAGATACTGTTTGATCTGTGCTGCATCACCAGATAAAAAGTAATATTTCATTTTATTATGAACGAAGAATCTTGCAATATCAATGTTGGTATTTGGTGATGCATACTTATCAACCATAATACTAATACCAGTTTAATCTAGCACTAGGTTTCTGTTTTAGTTGCCAGCTTTTCTTGCTTTTTCAATCCAACTTACACAAGAGAGGAATATAAAGACTTTCTATATCTATTTTTCTCACTGTAACCAAACTTAACTCCTCGTTGTAAACCCCTACTCTTAATACTACTGTTATTAACATTACTTGTGTATACTTTACAGAACTACTTTGACTAAGAAGGCATTCCTGCATCTGTCTTTGTTGCTTCTAAAAACAAAACAGAGTTCTCCTACTTTCCAGTATTTTCACAGTTACCATGTTAAGTGTTTCACTCAACAGTTTTCAGTCAGATTGCAGCTTCTTTTTTTTTTCCTTAGGGTGTGATAACGCTATTTATCACAGTTTGTTTCCTTTTATCATCTCCACAGTTACATGTTGCTTTGTTATTATCATTTATTAAATCTGTTTTTGTGTTTGGTTTGTCAAGATTCACACTGTAATATCACACACAATTTGAAGATCAAAGTCACATGGACCATAAGTAGCTTGTTAATTAGACAAAGTTGACAACCTGGTTTGTCGGCAGGGGGATCACAACACACTTGATCCTTTTTAACTTGAGATACTTATGTTGGTCTTGCATTGTAGGGTGTTAATGGAAGTTAAGAACACAGAAGAAGAGGAAAAGATAATTTGACAATGAGACAGGGATGAAAGTCAGATTTTTGGCATCGTTTCCAGTGGTAGGTGCACCATTATTCCACTCCTCACAAATTGTGCCACATTTTTGCTTTGAACAGAAGTGAGACTTTTTAAGTGTAAATAGCTAAGTCACTACAGTTTATAGGTGCTTTGATGTGAATTTCTAGTTCCTTCTTAAACCAGCAGAACATTTCATCATGTGGTTGCAGGACGACCTCCTTTATATGGTTACAGGGTCCTGGTGTAGCGTGTAGATGCTGCTCCTTTACCTGCTGCTGACAGACGTATAGGGTGCCATTGGAGGGAAGCGTGAAAGCGGAGGATTAGATCAGTGGCAGTGAGAGCAGGGTGATGATGACGTGGTTTTTGTCATTTCCAGTGTCCCCTCTTTGGGGTCTCGCCCAAAGCACATCAGTGTTTGGACAAGCCAAAAGACAGGAAATAGATTTGACAACAAGCTCCAGCTGTGCCAAGCATTTTTCACTCCACAGTGGGGGAACCAAAGTCATCCACTTCTGATTGTTCTCTGGCTGAAGCTGTGTTATACTGAAGAGGGCCCTAAAAACTGACCAAACTTGTAGCAAGCTATTTTTGAGGTTTGTTCTTTTGATGAATCCTTGTAAAGGGATTGCATATGATTCAGTTATGTTATGTCAGCGTTCTTTAAGGGGTATAGGGGTGGAAAATGACTGAAACACCTTACAATATAGTGAAGCCCTGTACATCAACACAACAAACTGTTCCCTTTAAAAATACTTAAGAGTTGAATCAACACTGCTCTGACTGCCCAACAAAAAATAACACTGTTATGTCCACCAATAATTATCTTTATTACGGATTGATATATTGAGCAGCAGATCTTCAAAACGCTGGAACAAGGGGATGTTTTGTGTTTTTTGCATGATTGATGACACAGTTAATTGATTGACTATTAGATTGATGAATTAATTGGCTAAATGATTCAGCAGTAAGCTTTACAAAATGGTATTTATTGTTTGTTTCCGTTATTTTGTAGCATTACGGTATAAATTGATTTTTATTTGTCAGCAGAATATTTTTTTCAGTGGCATCACATGCAAAGTGTTCTCATCATAAATATAGCAATTGCATAACATAACAATAATAGTTAAACTGTTTAGTTTACTGAGATGAGGGATCATGTATGATGAAGGATTATTTTGAATTGCACTGACTCGTATATTCTTCTTTACATCCTCTGTCTCTGATCAATGTGAAATCTTCCCCCCCTCTCCATCCTCAGGCTTGTAAGGGAACTGGCCCGGCTCTTTCATCCGCCCCCGCTAACAATCGTCTGTGTCGCACCTCCACCATGTCCTTTCCCTGCTGTGGCCCTCCCATGGAGAGTGAACGCCCACCCAGATAGGATGCTACCCTTGCCCGACGTCCTGCATCCCCTCCTGCCCATCACCACCTCCTCCTTCTCCTCGCGTGTACCTGCTCTTGCCAACAGTTCCTTGCGGACCCCCGGGCTCCGCCCCACCCCACTCCAACATGGTGGATGAGGTTACCACCATGAAGGATGACGTCATCAACGCCAATACGCTGGCTTGGCTGGTCTGCTCGGGCGTCTCCATCCTGGCAAACACTTGGAGCATCCTTAGCGTCAGTGCCAAGCAGAAAAAGTGGAAGCCGCTGGAGTTCCTCATCTGCACGCTGGCGGGCACGCACATCCTCAACATGGCCATCCCCATCACCATGTACTGCGTCATAACACTGCGCCGACAGCACTCCAACTACGAGTGGAACGAGGGTCTCTGCAAGGTGTTTGTCTCCACCTTCTACACCCTCACGCTGGTCACTTGCTTCTCCGTCACCTCGCTCTCTTATCACCGCATGTGGATGGTACGCTGGCCTGTAAACTACAGGTAAGACACTTGACACACTGTCGCTCAAAAAGTGTTCTGTTTCTGCCCTTTTCAGATTAAGCTCTTAATTTTGGTGGTACCATTTTCAAAGGGTAATTTCTCCTAAATTACAAATGTGTGTCTCGTAGTATGTAGACAGATATCATACCACTAGAGATAACTTTGCCTATATTCAAGTTTCGTCATATCTGTCTCTAAGATTACCGTCTTCACTCCAAATCAATAGAGGTAAATGGAATTTTGTTTGTAGTGCTCACAGCCTTAAAAATTATATTTAAAAAACAAGCTACATATCTTAACAGGAACAATATCCTGGATACTCCAGATACTCCTAAAGCATGTGCAATAAACCTCAGTGTATACAGTTTTCTTTGGAATTTTACGTTGATGAAAAAGTTGCCGTAAAAGCTGTATCTCCTGATGAGGAAAGTGAGAAAATAAGTCTTATTTGTATCACCCGCTGTAAAGCCCTCCTGTCCTGTGCCGTACACATCCCATGCCATTTTGTAATGTTTGCAGTGAGGACGCTTTCTTTTGCATCTCTGTAGTTGACAAGAACTTGGCACAGGAATTTTGCCTTCTGAAGTTTCCTTAAGAAATACAGCCGTTAATGAGCTTTCTTCACCAGCTTGGAGATGTGTGAGGACCATGTCAAGTTGTTTGTGATGCCTGTTCCCAGGATCTTAGAGCTGCTCACTTGCTCCACATCAGCAACATTTATGTAGACAGGGGTGTGCTACTTTGCCTCCTCTTCTTAAAATCATAAAATGTAAAATACTGTACTTTTTTAATATTCTAAGCAATAGAATTTATAAACAAGACATTTTATATTCTCACCTCCTGCAAGGCTTTCCATAAACACATTCTGACATTTTAAGCTGCAATTTTTTTTAACCATTTCTGAGCAGATCCCTTAGATGGGATGGAGACACAGTTTAGATTAGTGTCACTTGTCAGCATGTTTACCTCAGTTTTTGAGAGGGATGCTCTGCATTAGGTGAAACGTCCCTCCTGCCACTGCCAACACATCTACTGGCTGCAGTTATTTGTGGTAACACCATGTAAAAACCTCTAGACTGAGCATCTGTCAGCTCTAGCTTCCAGCTTCATTTGGCTCCTCACAACAAGTGATATTACCAAGTAATACTGAATAATAAGGATCAGGTTAACATCACATTAACGGTCTACAGTAACACCATTTTGGTCTTGTTAGATTCCTGAGACATCTGCTGTTCTGATCAACATTGCTGCTTCCTTTGAAACAATATTTTAATGCTATTTTTATCTGTGTTCAGGGATGACCATGCTGCTTTAACATAACCTGTTCTGATGATTATTAAGGTTTTATATGAAGATTACACTTTTACAAGCACATTAAATGACAAAATAATACTGATAGGTCATCATGTATGTGTAATTTCTGTTTTACAAACCAGGGGTTTGTTATATGAGGTCTTTGTCATCTTGGTACTTTATCTGCAATGATGATAACATTACATTACATTACATTACAGTCATTTAGCAGACGCTTTTATCCAAAGTAGTAGTATATTACATATCATTCACCCATTCACACACTGATGACAGGCTACCATGCAAGGTGCCACCATCAGACTCTAACTAACATTCATGCAACATCCAGTCCACACCGATGGCAAGCCTTCGGGAGCAACTTGGGGTTAAGTGTCTTGCCCAAGGACACATCGACTGCCGAAGCCGGGTATCGAACCTAAAAGCATACTGATCACATCATCAAGTTGCTAGTTTCAAAATTGCAGTTTAACGACTTCTAACCTTGAAGCACACCTCAGAGGTCTTGGCTTTGTTATTCATGAGTCATTTCTGTTCATCAGTTGCACATGAATGCATTTGTAGGACAAATACTGTGGCAAATCCAGGTGGAACATATATGAAATTAGTATTCAAGCTTGCACAATACAAACAAGCTACGATATAAGTAACTGAAATGATGCAGGAACTATTGCTGTGGTAAATGTGATCAGTATTCTGTTGCCCCGCTCTTCCTCCCCTGCTGAAAAAGAGTGACTTTACTTCCTGTGGCATCACATGCTCTGATAGGCCTGCAGATGCACAGCCTAGCCGCATAGTCAGCTTTGCCAATTTTGCAGATAAGCAGATGTTCAATAAGATATGCAAACTTCCTTTTAAATCTTTGCTCAATCTTAGTATCTATATTTCTTGTGCAGCTGTCATTATTGGCTGATGCCCACACAGAGATATCAGGCTTTACTCAAATGCTTTTATCTCACTCATCTGACTATATTCTCTCTCATCTCCTGTCTGGAAGCATTGACTTTCCTCTCGGCAGATCCTCTTCTTGTTTCCAAGTCACTTTTAACAATGATACGGTGGAGCGATAGCTCAGGCGATGCACCGTGTAATTGCTGTTCGTCTTTCATTTAAATTGCTCCACGTCTGCCCTGCTGAGGCAGCATGGCTGCCTTGTCTCTGACATTAACACACACAGAAGGCCTGAATTATGAATTCCAACCTTGTACTTCAGCAGCTGTTCTCATCATCCTGCGCTCACTGTCTCTTAGGAGCCTTTCCCCCCTCACAACGCCCTCTCTCTGGTAATAGATTCAAGCAGCTCGGTGACGTAACTTCCCCGTCATATGCACCCCAGGCACATTCAGGAAAGGCTAGCATAATTACTCACAGTGCCAACAAGACCTACTTGTCTTTGCACAAAGCCATAGTGCAGAGAGATATTCTACTGCTTCCCTCTCTTAGCCTTTTATATTGTGTCAGTGCATGTAAGCCAATGCATTAGTAGTAACACATATTTTTACTATATGTTTATTTAACTTATTTTGTATGTGAGTACATGGCTTCTGTATCCATCCGGTGCTCCTCCAGAGGATTTCAATAAGAGGAAGAAGAGGATATGTGCTTTGGCTATCTTAAGGGCGACGGAATTAGTTTCCTGCCAAAACTGCTCCTGCACAACTCACACTTGATAGAGAATTTACTTTATTCGTTCCAACACAAATAATGCACGAGACATACTTTTATGTAAACCACTTGCATGTCCCTACTTATTATAGCTATTTTAAAGGAGGCCAATTTATAAATTGCTGGACCAGGTTGACAAAAGCCATGTAATAGACTGCATCTATGTATTCTACCAGCGAAAAAAGGATCTGCCTCTGTGTGAGTTCTATGCCTTGAACAGCTCTGGGTAGCACAATCTTTCGTCATGTTTTTGGAAATGAGAACACCAGTAACTGCCTGTCATATTGTTAGATGTATGTATGCTGTTGCAAACCTTGCCATTCTGCCAGAAGACACAAACACATTTAGCAAATTGCTCAACTGTAACAATTACTTGCAGGGGAGAGGAAATAGAAATCCCTTCATACTGAAATAGACCTAGGTGACAAAATAGACAGGGATGTGAAAAGCAATCTTTAGCCATCAGCAAAGCATTGATTTCCCTCCATTCAACTCCAGTTTATCTAAGTGATGTATGTGTGGGATAGTGCTTTTTCAGCTTTTATGTCCCTGGTGCAGATCTGCTATATTTATGGTGTAGTTTAGTAAAAGTCCTTTCCGCTGACTTTCTCAGTCATTTTTTTGCCATCAGTTTCTTCTGTATGAAATATAACCCTTGTTGCCCTCTCATTAGTGCTTGTTTGAATCATTTTATGCAACACACTGTGAGTGCCGACACACAGGTGAGTGGTGTGAGTTGGTGGCACCTTATGTTCTGTAATCTATTAGGGGCCCACCTTTCACAATGTCTTTATTGAGTCCTTTTTTATGGCATGTTTGAAACAGTCTATTCTGAATTTGTGTAAGGTTTTGAAACTTACACTTTCTGTATTTTTTGTCCAAGCACCTGAACCGTTAAAGTGATATGATTTATGTTTCAGATCCACAAGTATTAAAGTCGAGGTCCACTAGTTTAAAGCTTTTAAGAGCTACAGGACATTCACAGCAGAAAAAACCCCTAATCCCATTTCTCTTGAAGGCCTGAAAGAAGTTTGACTTATTTTATGGTCAAATCTTTTTGCTTCCAGGTTGAGTAACACCAAGAAGCAGGCAGTGCACACAGTGATGGGCATCTGGATGGTCTCCTTCATCCTGTCAACTCTTCCAGCCGTTGGCTGGCACGACACCATTGACCGCTTCTACACCTCTGACTGCCGATTCATTGTGACGGAGATCGGTCTGGGCTTCGGCGTGTGCTTTCTGCTGCTGATCGGCGGAAGTGTGGCCATGGGTGTGATCTGCATCGGCATCGCTCTCTTCCAGACCTTCACCATCCAGGCGGGCCACAATGCTGACAAGAACAAGTTCAACGTCCCCACCATAGTGGTGGAGGACGCCCAGGGGAAGCGCAGATCATCCATTGATGGATCTGAGCCTCTGAAGACATCCCTGCAGATCACCTACCTGATCAGTGGAATAGTCTTTATCTATGACTTCCTGACTGGCTTCCCCATACTGGTGAGTATACTGCTTAAACATGATGGCAGGTAATGATGGAGCTGGTCTTAGTTACAACCAGTTTTGGGTTAAATCAAAAATTCCAAATGGAGGCTTTTGTATATTACCATAGGCTCCGTCATATTGGCTAACAGGTCAAACTTCAGTTGCAGATTAGACTTTAGAATTAGTATTTAGGATACCTTGTGTTTGAGTGTGAATGGAGTTCTAGAGTCCACAGATTGCTAATCTCATTTCATGTTATCATAAAATTTGATTCACAAAGCTAAACATTTTTTTCACTAAATAACTTTTCTCCAGTGATCTAAACCCCAGAAGGCCTTAAACAGGCCTCCATCCCGGTTTGGAGGTATTTGGATTAATAAAAAAAGATTTTCTTCTGCACCATAAAAAAAAGATTGTTTACTTGCCTAACTCTTTTTCCTTATCAAAACAAACATGGTAGCTGCAAGAATTATATCTGTTTGCTTGTTTCATTTGACGCAAGAAAAATATAAATGAAAAAAGATGTTTGAACAATTATAGCCTCAATAAAAGCATTTTAAAATATCCAGACCACTTTTCAATGTAGCTTTAAACCTGAGAAAATAAATTCATATAAAGTAAGGTTTGTACACATATACACAGCTTGTGTTTTGTTTATGACTTACACTAAGAACTTGTAATGCAGTATTTTCACATTAGTTTTTCAGATGGTGGGTGTAGAAAGAAACGAACACTAACGTGCTGTGAGATCTGGCTTTGTGACCTCTTCATTCCTCAAACTGTGAGCTTAGGGTGAGGGAGGTTCATGATTTAGCACTGGAGAGACAGAGATGGTGGACATAGTGAAAATTAAACATTACGGTGATTAGAACGGTTTGAGGGTGGAGTTTGTCCACTGTGGCCCCTGTAACCATATATAACTATACAATACTGTTTTATTATCTACATTAACTTTAATGTTTCTGCTCATCTGCTGTTTAAAGTAGGTCAGGCTTTGTTTGTTGTGTGTGTCTTTTATATACAGTGTTTGGGGGTGTGTGTGGGAAGGAGGAAGTAAGGGGTTATGATTGAATTCTGTCTTTAATAACAACAATAGTAATAACATTGATAATGGTAAAAGAAGAATATGTTGGCCACCACACAATAGAAAAATGTTGACGGTGCAATTCATCCCGGCCTGTTACATAATGTGTGTGGCTCATAGACCTGACCCAGGTACAGGTCACTGGAGATATCTTCTCTCTGTGGTCTTTTAGGGAACTCCAGGCTTTGAAAAGAGAGAGTAACTAGAGCGGTATGGAGAAAATACGCAAAGACATTGATATCGGTATTGCGACAATATTGTAGGGTATAAAATATATATATATACACAATGAGATTTGAATTAACAATCATCAGTAATGTGGACATAATGATTAAGGGGGTAAAGGCAAATAGTAGAACAGCTAAAAACAGTGTGGTAAGTTCAGAAAATTACATAACTTTACTGTTATGCAGTCTTTAAAACCAGGAAAAGACAACACATAATATGATGTTTTAAAATCTAAGACGATATCTAGTCTCAAATCACGATATTAGTATGAAGTCGATATGTTGCCTAGCCCTAAGTTTACCTTCCCTCTACGAGGGGAAACTGATCCTTCAAGTGCATTATCAGTGGGGAAAGAAGGAGTGAGTTCCTTTGCAATGTGTCACAATTTGGTTTGCAAATTCCACCCTCAGGTTCTCATTCATTTTTAAACAAATAAATTCATTGGTTGTCTATGCAAACTTTAGTGCCTGTGGTCGGCTCGAGGCTTGTTGCTTATGATGCAGCCAAACCAGCCATCCTGTCATCTTAAACGCAAGCCACCATGCTACAGCCATGTTTTTCCACATGGAAGATGTACTTTGACAGTTTTTGTTTTCACTTAAGCAAGTCACCTCTTCTTATTTAGTGATAACAGTCTGAATTCCTTAAATCCAAGTGTGTATTTTAATAGTCAAGGTTTTCTTATGAGGTTTGACTTGTATATGTTATCACTTCTAAATGGGAGAAAATGATGCGTGTCGAAGCATCAGTATAAACATAATGCATTGCCTCATTTGTACAAGCCATCTGTTAGTCAGTTTTACATTAGACAAACCCTTTTTAATTAAGTGTTGTACACCTTAGGCAAGCCAAACAGAAACTTCAGCACAAAGCAACACTATCTGCACAAGCCTTTAATGCTGAAATCTGAAGCACACAACGAGATAACTAGTACTTTGCCACAAATCAAAGGAGAAATTTGCTTTAGTGTTCTTAGTTGCACGGTTCTTTGTTTGCTTCAGTTCCAGCATTGACTTAGAAGAAACAGTTCCCATGAAACCACCAAGGCATGTGGCCATTTCACTGATAATAAACATTGCATAACAGCAGTATACTGCTTCACAGAAGAATACATTATTTCTTTGAATTTACTTTCCAATTCTGTGTCCTGTGGCTTACATCAATATGTCTTACTGTTGTGTTTTTTTGTTATGCCATTAATCATCAACCTCAAAAAGGACTCTAAGCCTACAACAAGGAGCATGTAGGGTCCTCGCTGTTTTTTTTAAGGAGATTGTAGCACGTCAGAGTTTGCACCAAAATGGATTGTGAATAAAGATATAGAGACTGAATGAACTCCATTATTCAATCGTTGCTGGTAACAGCAATTACTCAGCACTGATGAGCTCACAGGTCTTTAGGCACCACAGCTGCTGTTGTTCAAAAAGAATCAAAACACTGGGAAATGCTTTTTATGAATTAGTACATTTCAGTGAACAATTAAACACTGGAAATGTCACCATTTCTTTGAGTAATGCTTCTGTTGATATTGTGTGCTGCTCAATTAGTTTGTGTTTCGTGTTTTTACTTAAGGTTTAACAACATCAGGCCTGTACTGAGTTCAGGATCAGATAGGGAAACGACATTTTTGTTGCTTCATATGCTGGAAGCTGATTTGAAAAGACAGTGGTGTATCACTTTGACCACAGAATCCTATTAGGTGTCTGTATGTGTGTGCATAACAGAGAGGGTAGAGTAATACTGATGAAAGATACTATTTCCAGTGCAGCGACAAAAACAACAAAAGTTCAGCTAGCCGACTTTATGGCATGATGTAATGAGCTATTTAAATGCATTGAAATCTGTAATGCACATACAAATGTATCGTGTTGTACAAAGAAATACTGAAGAATGAATACAAGGAACAGAATAGAATCACCACAAACAGCAAAAGTATAATTTAGTTGACCATATACCCAAGAGCTGATGTGTGAGTTGATATACTACTTATACTCCCATCATTTTTTATAAGAAAGTGAAAGATGATCTCTTTAAATAACATTGGTCATCCATGTATGTATATATGTATGTATATGTGTGTGTATATATATATATATATATATATATATGACACTTGTTAAATATAACTCTTGGTAACAGTAGTACTTATGTAATTACTCATTCAAATTGTCTCGCTGTGATCTGCATACATGTCACTTTGCTAAATGTCCTGTTGTAAATTTATGGACTGTAAGTCTTTATATTAAGATGTTAAAATACACAAAGCTACTGATAAAAACTCCACCACTCATAAGCTCCCTAAAGAACATAATAAGAACCCGTCAGTGGAAAATACATTAGCTGTAACAACATAATAACCTACATTTTCCAGACTCATTATGCGTTGTTAAGTGTAACGACATTTTCTGATGCCAGAATGAGTGTTTTGTTATTACTTCTATGCTTTCTGCCTGAAAGTGTGTTGAAAATCAGCAGGAGATGTGTTCAAATAGAATGAAAACCTGTGTTTGCCAACAGTGTCTTCTGTTGTCTCCACACGCTTTGGTCTACCTGGCAGTTTTTAGATTGGTTTAGCTCTGTAGAGAAACAAGATCAATGTCATGTAGTGAAGCTGCTGCTTTATGGCCGGTGCTCGAGTTCAATATATGGTCAGAGGAGGTTGTGAAGGAATTTTCCTTATTGTATGTTAAACTTCCCTCATGTAGGTTAAAGGTAACTTAAGACAGGGCTTCACAGGTCAGGTCAACTGTCTGTCTCTCTTACCCTGCCTCACTCTATGTGCCTGATAACGCAGAGTTGGTTCTGGCAGCTGGTAGGCCAAGGTCAGCTAGAAACCTTCTGTATTCGGTTTAGACTCAACAGGCTGGCGTCTGGTTGGAGACGCTGGATAAGAGAGACTGTACAGAGGCTATGTTGTTGCTAGCACAGCAAAGGTAGATGTATTTCCTTGTTTAGATCTTATATCCAATAGAATCCTCACACATGCCAGGCTGATGTAGAACTAACCGTATGTGGATATAGTGGAACTTCAGAATTGGGTAGCAGTACGCTGTGATTCACACGTGGTGTTTCCCTGTTCTCCTCGATCAAGAAACAATAAATGTTACTGCTTAAGACATCTGGGTCTGCCGAAACTTCTTCTGTCTCGAGGGAACTAGCTCTAAGATTTCAATCACAGAGGTGACACCTGAGATAATGAGTTTAACTTAATCAATCTGATCAGTGTGTCTTGGTGCAATGCATTAGAGATGATGATGACACTCTGAACCTGTCAAGTCTAATGATCAGATAATACACTGAGGTAGTTAACTTATATTGTGCCCTGACCACGGTCACTTTCCATACAAAAGGAGCAGTTCAGTGCCAAAATGCTGAGATGGAATGAATGAATATTAGATGCAACTCCTTGCAATCAAAAATCCAACTAGTGACCTGAATGCATCTGAACCAGATTCTGATAAAGGTTAGAAAACACAAATAGAACATCAGAATGAATTTGTGTTGTATTTCATAACTAGTCCCTGAACTCTGTGAATGGGACATGGCTTTCCTTTAAGATACGCAATATAAAATATATAATTCTCATATTTGGTTCATACTGTGTATATTTTAGGAGTTTACATGCTTCCTAGAATTCATCGGACGGTTGCGTTACATAGTAAGTTTGTAGTCGTGATGTGAATATAAATTACATCTACTGTACATTTGATCATACTTTGAACTCAGCTGACTTCAAAAAGCAGAACAAGTAAGAGCTGAAATGATTAGTCGATTAATCAATCAATCAATGGGCAGAAAAATATGGGCCAACTATTTTGATAATTGATTAATAGTTAAACTCTTTCCTGCATTGTGGTTTATCAAATATGAGGATTTGCTTCTTTCTCTGTTTTAATTCATTGTAAATTAAGTATTTTGTGATGATGTTTTTGACATTATCTCATGACATTTTTTGTTGACTAAATGAAATAAAATAAAAATAAAAAGTTGAAAGTATGATCTGTTACATTTACGCTTGATGTTGAGACCAGGAACATGGTAGTATCCATTCAATGAAATTGAGTTGAACTAAGTGTTCTGGAACCCCAGTACAACCGATTTATACAGTAGTACATTAGTCAATGTATCAACTGACTATTGCTGAATTGATTTTAATGAGAATATGATATTTAACATAGCAGTCCTCACCATTCAGTGTAACCCTTTGCTTACACTGCCCAGGTGGTGAGCTTTGCCAGTCTGAAATTTGAACGTTCCTACAACTGGATGGTGTTGTGTGTGCTGTGGTGCTCCATTGCCCAGTCCATCCTGTTGCCCATGTTCATCTGGGCTTGTGACCGCTATCGGGCCGACATCCGCATGGTGTGGGAGAAGTGCGTCGCCATCATGTCCAACGACGACGTGGATGAGGGTAAGACACTGTCAGAAATCTTCCTCCTGTCCTCTGCCTCCTCTTTTCCACCTCTTCTCCTGATGATTGATTCCTATTACCTAAGACAGCTCATGACTTGAAATTGCAGATAATTTGCTTGAGTTTACAAAATCTCATGGAGAGTTAAAGAACAGGCATCATGAGTATCTTAATTCAGGGTTTGGACACAGAGAGTTGTTTGTGTTGAGAAGTGTTCTGGACTGTCTTTGGCCATAGGAATTGTAGAGACCAATGTGATTCATCAACCAGAATAGTTTTGTCTCTTAGCCCAGGGAGTTGTTGAACTGGGGAAATTGAGGGCAGCAATATTGCAAGAAGGGAACAGAGGTCAGCATTAAGTAAGAAATCTTTAGTTTATAGCTTTATGTT
This sequence comes from Anoplopoma fimbria, assembly GCF_027596085.1. Lineage (NCBI taxonomy): Eukaryota > Metazoa > Chordata > Actinopteri > Perciformes > Anoplopomatidae > Anoplopoma > Anoplopoma fimbria. The sequence goes on along the minus strand of NC_072460.1, from coordinate 59,613 downwards.
TGAGAGACATGTCCACCTCTTGTCCTAGAGGTACAGTATAGTGTCACCTTTGTGATTTACAACCTTCAAAGGTGATTTGATTTGAGTCACATTTATTTGATAGCAAGTGAGACATGCTGCAATTCACAATACAATGTTTTTGTTAAATCTTCCCAGAGAATCCAGTGGCCACGATAATAAACATCCATCTAAGCCAGTTACCATCAAAGATTTATGACAAGGAAAACAAACTTTTCAGAATGTTGCAGAGAAAAGGTGCACTACTGCGTATTATATTTCCTCAGTGTGTGTGAAGATAACTGATGATGTCAAATCACAGGATGTGACTTTACCATTTCAACACAGCACATACACAAATATAGCTGTCGTTTGGGCAGAGTTATTCTTTAGACAGCTGAGAAGTGGGTTGAGGGAGTTTATGAATGTTTTGACAGTGTTTTCTTGTTACCAGCCACCTTTCCAGTTTACATAGCGGTCAGTGTTTTCTTCCCAAATAATCGATTTTTGAAGGAGATAATATATTCCTGGTTTCTACCTTATTATGCAGGTTTAAATTGCTCCTTGACTCCGGGTCACCCATGATTACCACAGCTTCACATCCTCACCCTCTGTGACGGCTCTGCTTGCTGTTATAAGTATTAAAGTATACAATTACAGTCTGTTACTTCTATCTATTTTTAGTTCTAGAAATAGTAATGCTACACACTAATTGTTATGAAAATATTCAACTGTCTGTGTTAGTCTCATTGATCTTTGATCTGAACTGGCTTAAAGGTGTGATACAGGATGACCCCAATATATTGTATACCTAGAAATTGCTGCAAATCTGTAAATATTGGAATTGGTCATCCTAAAAATGTCCTTTTGAAGGATGTATCTTTTTCAAGTGATTGATTGGATGTATTAACCCACGTTTGGGGGGATTATAGACATATTTTTAAACTTGGTTATCAAAATAGTAAGAAGACATTATGTTAAAAATAACATAATGTCTTATATTTGCAGCCTATTTAGAGGTACATTTTTTTTTACCATTTGGCTAAATTATAACAGTAGTTGAGACCTTTTTACAATAGCAATCATGAGTTGGGCTGTTTGTACATGTTTCTTAAATAATTATACATATTTTGTTTTTATTGTATTCTTTTGAAAGGTCCTTATTACTTACTTTATATGGTGTTGTAGTTTGAGTTGAGTGAAATCAGTGGTCAAATGTTATCATGTGACCTATCATGTGACCTTTGTTGTCAGGAGATGAAACTCAAGTGTCTGTTTAACTTTCTGTACTCAAATATATTTTTCTGTGTTTTTGTACGTGGTCTGTACTTAATAGAATGCTTTACTTTACAATGCTATGAGATTGATGTCATTGCAAAAAAAGAAAATAAATATGCTGAACAAAGGACATATTTACCTTGCAGCACTTTTCCACTTGAAGGTGTTTTAACTGGGCATTCTTCCTCTAAAATGCCATCGCATGAGAGGACCATAAAATAAATGGTTTCCCATTCATTTTTTAGGAACCAGAGTGAGCTAAAAAGCACTTTCATCTCATTATAATGGTCATATTTCCCTCAAGTCACAAAGAGTTACACCAAAGTATTTTTCTTGAAACACAACCTATATATATTGTTTTTTTTGTTTCATTTATTTTTCGTAGTTTAATGTGGACTTCCATCTAATGGTCAGATTATAGTAGATTAAAAAGCAAAATAGTATATATTTTAAGGCAGAAGTCTGAATAAACTGCACTTAGGAATTATCTGACTAATAGATAAAAAGAGAAAGGAAGTGGTAAAAAAATTCAACATTTCACCATGGAATCTCAGACACTTCAACAAAATTTGCTTCCAAAATTAGGTCACATGATAATCATAGAGAGGCTTCTGGACTGTGCCCATGACCAGATCTCCACAATTCATGCAAACTGATGACACTATGAACCATTTCTAAAAAAAATTCTATTGGCACTGTTTAAACTCAACCCAATCTGAACCCCTCCTCTCCTGTTTCTAACCCTCCAAACCTGTTGATCCTCTCCCTCTCGACATCCTCCCTGATAACTGCTCGTTGTCCAGCAGGAACCATAAAACATCACAGGGCAGGCCAATACTCTGTGTGATAATTAACACTGCCAGTTCTCTGCTTTTCTTTCCAGAGGGCTTGCCATGTATAACTCATCACAGTTGTATGTATAAGGATTGTTTCCTGTTATCCCAAAGCTACTGACTTGCATGCCAAGCTGCCTGTGCAAATAGCTACTTTCATCTTTCATCTTTTTGGCCAACATTTTCCTCAAGATCCGCATTTTACACTCATCTCCAATTGATCTTTAATGAACATGAATGCAGTAACTGGGAAAATAAAATTGGTTTATAGGGATTAATACATTTAGAACACTTTACATTGTGTAAGACTAACCCCTGTAGCTTCGAAGATTTCTAAGGCGGTTGTTTGGCATAGTTTCAGAAGTAGCATCCATCAAGGGCTTTTTTTTAATCCCCTTTCTAAAAATGTAAATGGAATTATTGGTCATTTTTGTAGCTATCTTTTTTTAAAATCCAAACCTCATATTCCAGAGATACCCGTAGGCTAAGTAAAAAAATCAGAGAACAATTTAACTTGTCTCTCTTATCTATTCGTCTGTCTGTCTGTCTGTCTGTCTGTCTGTCTGTCTGTCTGTCTTGTGTATTGAGTTCGTTGCTTATTAATCCTGACGTTCGTGCTTTTCTGCACTTTGCAGAAAACAGCCAAGATGGAGGAATTCATGCCGACTTAATATATGACAGACCATATGACTATAGCTCGGCGCCTGAAATCGTGACGGTAGACCGTAATGCCAAGTATGAGTTCTCAACCTTAGAAAGGGGGGTTCCAAGGGTATCCATTGAGGGAACAACAGGAAGATAAAATGCAGTATTTGCAGGTATATTTTTTTTTATTAATTTTTCTTTTACTTGATCAATTGAACTATTTTAAAATGACACTGTGCATGGTGAAGGGGCCTTAAGGGCCTTTACAGTATCTTGTTAGAATTTTCTGGAATCGTCAGACATTTTGTGATGCTTTCTCTACCAGATATGCCACAAATTGATATGTCTATTTTACGTGAATCAAAAATACACTCTGGCTGACTAATGTTTGGTAAATATGACCATCAACAGTCCCATCAACATGTTAAATGTGTTTCATTTATCAACTATTGTGTCCTAGCCATGGGCCTACATGCAATTTATATTTTGTGAGAGGGTAAGAGTTTAGTAACTGACTTACCTTCTTCATTTCAGGAATCCCTCAAGGTTTCATGAAAGCACTATAAACATTTGCTCATGTACTACCCAAACGCATTGTGTCCATTGGATCGGACATCCATCCCAGCCAGATGCAGAGCTGTGAAATGCTCCTTTTCAGCCTGCATTAACACCAAAACGTACTTTCCCAACATGTAGCCTTCTAGGTCAATTCAACAAAACCTTATTTTTGGTTCCAAGTAATATTCCACGTTCTGGCCCACAATTCAACATTGGATCAGTTTCCATGAATCTTTTTAATTAAAGCAGTCATGATGATTAAAATCTTGCTGAATTGGCCTGGAAGGATGTAGTGACTTTAGAATCAACTGATGCAACCCACTCAATATTAACTTTTAACAAAGCATCTTCACACTGTGTCATCTTTGTCAGAAAAAAAAACTTAACAAGGGCTTCAGTTTTCTCAGTACAGCCTGCAGCTAAAGCAGTCTACATTTACTTGAATAATTTGCTTATTGAATATAAATATATATACAAATATATATTTAAGAAATTGGTATAACAGATGTCCCACATTATAATGGACATTTTAAAGACCAGTGATTTGATTGGATCTCTATTCAATTAGACGTTTTGCAAAGCCTGGAAACAGAGATGTATACAGTAGTAGTATCATTTCATCAAACCAAATCATTACTCCATCCATTGTTTTTGTGTCCAATACACCTCGTCATTAGATTTAGAAGATTAATTTGAGTGTAAAGTAATATTTAGCTGTGTTATGTCTTGCTGTATATGTGTGATGGTGAATCAAATAAGGTGCATTTTTTATTTCAGTTACAGGACAACTGGCTAAACTGTGTCACATTATTTTTTTGCTGCTAGAAGGACTAAGGCCCAATTACAACCATGAACAAACAAAGCCCTTCAAATCCTTAATCGAATTAATGGAACCTCCATTTGAGAATTTCACTTCTCACATGGTTTGATTGCAGAATACAGCCTCTTTGGCTTTATTGGCTTGTTGTGTGAGTCTCTGTCTTTCTCCATCATGCATTTTAATTCATTCTTATGCTTGTGCTGCCCTCTGCTGTTCAGCCCTCCCACCCAACACACTCTATGCTACTGTATCGTCCGCTGTCTCATTTCTCTGTATTTACTAAAACCCACCACAGGGGGGCAGGCTGATATCAATCTTGTGGCTCTTGACGTCACCTTGACAAATCCTCTCTCTCTTGCATAGTTGTCAGAGCAGAATGGAATGTGAGTATAACATGTAGGGAACCATCATCTTTTTTTCAGTTTTCATCTCCAAATAATGGAGGTCAATACTAGTTCAGTTATAACCATGTTGATGTATGTTAAAATGTCCATACATGTCTGAGGGATTCATTTAACCAAAAAATCTAAAATTGCAATTGTCATCTTGGACAAACAACTTATTGTTCTGCACTACAGCTGAATCAGGGTACCAAAAATAATAATGATAATAACAACCTGAAAAAGATCACTGAGCTCAATGTTATCAACCTAAATATTCACAAAAAGCAGTTAATTAGGACTATTACAGTTCAGTGTTATTACTAAAATTGCAGTGTTCTATCATAGTGGCATTGACAGCCAAATAACCTCAAAGAAACTTACATGTAAAGTCCTTTTAATTGGTTATGTAGGTGTGAAAATGATATCTATCGTAATGTTAACAATGAGCACCGACACAAGGCTTAATGGCTCTGTTTTGCTGCAGGTGAATGCATGGCCAAGTTCTTCATACACTGAAGGGTTTGATCTGTGTGTTGCGTTCAGGTGCCCCCTACAAGAAGATACTCCCACGACGAAACCGACATGTGGACCAGCGACCAGATCCCCTCATACCTTCACCGATGGGGCTCCACCGAGGACATGATAGTGACTGCCCACTACAGCTCCACCTTGCCGCGCCGCGAGAGGCGCAGGAGCAGCCTGGTCTCCTACCACGAGGAGAGCCACCATCACCATCACCCGCATCGCAAGCGCCGACGCTCTGAGGAGAGCATGCACTCCCTCAAGCACCTGCCGCGCGTGGTCTGTGGCGTGGAGCACTATGAGGACGAACTGCGGTGTTTTAGCCGCGACGAGGTGATCAACTTTATCGATGAGACGCCGCTGCCGAGCCCCAGGAAGAGCCCGCGGCGCACATCCACCATTTCACTCATCCCCAACGTGTATGAGCAGCACACAGTCATCCTTCCTCACTTCCTGCTCACAGACTTTGAGCGTGAGCCTCAAGCGCTCAGGCGGCTCTCAGAACACAAGAGGAGCAGCAGTCGGGGCAACACGCCGGAAGCTTCCCCCAAACCAGACAGGCCTGCTGGAAAGAAGAGCCCCGGGGCTTGTGGCTCCGGTAAAGGCTGCCGGGAGCGCATGCGAGACGGGAAACAGCAGTGTGAAGTGGGCTCACCGGGGCGCAGCCAGCAGACTCCAGGGCGATCTGCCTGTAGGCCCAGGACAGGTGGTGGAGCCAGGGCCGATGCTGCAGCTGACTGGGGGTATCAGAAGCACCTGAGCAAGGGTGAGAGTAAAGCTAGCACAAACAGTTTTGTAAGCACACCCTCAGCGTCGTCCAAGGGATACATCACCTTCCACTCTGATTCTGTCGGCTCCACCACCTAAAAGCAAAGTTCACCCTTGTTGACATCAACATAATTACTGACGTTATGAAAACCACCGAAATATTGGTGGTTATGGGAAAGTGACATACTGGATTATTTGTCCTTTTTACTTGTGCCACTATTCTGTTTAACTATATACACCACCACTACACATTTGTTATGCTAAATGGCCTTGGGAGCTTTGGACATATTTTCTGACTGGACCTAATGTTGACTTCATATATGTAGGTCTTTGAAGAGGTTGGGCGGTCCTGTTATTCAGCTTTCACATCACAAAATATCACCAAATGACACTTTTTATTTCCAGCACAGACACAAATAAACTTTTAAATGCCGTGAACATTTCCACCCTTTGTTTTTGCTGTTCAATGTTGTTTCTTATGAGCTGCTCAAAGAATTGGAGGAGGTAGTTGTTAGGGTGGTATTTTTCTCTTTCCTTTTTCTTTGCACTTAAAAACTTGACCTCATTGTATTTTATTTTGCCTTTAATGGCTGTGTGTTTTGTTGTATGGATACATTTGCTTTCAAACCAAACTGTTCTGAATACTGCTCCATGTACCTTGATATCGACTTAAGGCCATGACACAGTATAGATGTTTGTTTGATTTTTGATCATGATGTACACCTTTTCTATTAACATTAATATTCACAACACATGAAAAGTTTTTTTTTCAAGCACCCTTTGTTGAAGTTAACTGAGAGTGATAACCCCAAACTCGTTGATGCCTAGTTTTACAGTTACTGTGTGATATTGAGATATAACGTGAAGACCCCTAAATTCCTAAGGAAAATGTGAAGTCAGTTTTTAAAGAAGATTGATATGTCATGTATATATGAAGAATATTGGATTTATGGTTTTGGTGTTCTTTTTTGTTTGAGACCTTTGCTTAGAACATTTCCTCCCAATTCTATTTCTAATGTTTGTGTTAACCTTGGAGACGTTAGGCCAACAGTTGCCCTCCATCACATGGCTTATTTCCATATAAAACATCAGACCACTACAGCTGGAAATGGTGCTTTGTCCCCATCAACTGAGCATGTCAGCCTGACCTCACCTCTTATTTGTTTCAGTAAGGTGTTAGAAAGCACCAATCTTTATTTTTTTTAAATAGTCTCTAAGAAGGAACCTCTAAATGATATCAAATGGTCCAAAGGTTGAACAATCGCAGCCTTCAGGCTGACTAGATGTAGCATAACTTAAATTCTGATGTACCTAAACACACAAAGATGTGAGCACAAATTAGGAACATTGTCAAGAGAATGGAAATGGATTAAAGTAAATGTTTCTGTTACAACAAACGGCAGACATTACATCTGGTATGTTATCTCATACAATGCATTAAGACTGCCAATGGTTCTATTCTGGGAGGTATTTTGAGTATGTAGTGACTTTTTCAACACCTGATTTATTTTAGCCCCATAAATGTAAGGGAATGTAAATATCCCCAAAGATTCATTGAGGGATGCTTGGGGAAATTAAAGTTTAAATTGATTAATTTTTTATAAATGAATATTTGGAGAGATAATATGATTATTTATCATCAAGCATAAAAGGTCAAGGAAAAAATTGTATTAATTAATTTTCAGTAACCATAATTTTGAGAAAATTCTCACTTTGCACCCTCACTCATAATGGACACTGCAGTGAACTTGCACAATGCTTCACAAAGCCCATTGTTAAATTCATGAAGAACTTCTCATGTTTACCATATGTGACAATTTGATGACTAAAATGATTGAGAAATCTACTACTGACAAATAATAGCAGAACCAACTTTGGGCTCTGGCGTCTCATGTACAGTAATTGCTAACCTGAATGTATTTGGACTTTAGGAAGTTTTAAAAGAAAATATAAGGTATAAGGACAACATTAAATTAAATTGTGCCCTTTTGAGCTGTGAAACGTTTTTGTTTTTATCCAAGTAATAAACTTGCACATGTTTGGCATATATGTTTTTCACCTTTCTGTGGTAATTCAAATGTTTAGTTTTAATTTTCATGTTATAGCATACCTCTCACTTATTGCAGCCTATTCAACTGGACTGAATTGTTGTTTTTAGCTGAAATGTATCCTTATTTGAAAGCATAACATCACATTCCCCTGTCAAACTTTGCTATGTCATAGTTTTTTTGCATTTTGTTGTGTTTACAATATTAAAATATAATTTTGTAACATATTCAAAGATTTATGACTCAAATATGAATGATGTTAAATGTTATGATTTTCTTGTTCAAATGATGACTTTGTTAAAAAGATATGACTGATTAAATTCACAAGATGATGCTTCAGAGAGTGTTTTTAGAATTTTGGGACAGTGTTGTTCTTACTATGTCTTTGTTGTGGGGCAGTATAACCCTGTGAGACTTTCTGCTTATTGTTTCATGCAGATTTTTCCCACGAGTTTGAGCAATAGACGTATGAAGTAACATACTTCTACTTGTCACCATGGCCACATAAAAGTGAAGCCTAGGCAGGTCCCCAGAAGAAGACCAAGATTTGATGTTCTTCACAATGATATGAGATATGAATGATCAGTCTCCCTCATTTTGGCAACTTCCTGCCTTCAGTTGGATCTTCAGAAACATATCTAAACATTTGTAAAAGATAACATTTTGCTGGAGCCACACATTCTCGGCATTTTCCTTTGAACACAAAAGAGTTGTGTAGAAATTGTATAACAAACCCTAGGAATTAAGTAATTCTGCTCTGATTTCTCACCCCACAGAACAAATGGATGAATGAATTAACAAAAAATCACTTCAATTATTCAGCATTCCAGAAAACACACACTTAAACATTTTTTTGTGACATGAAAAATAAAATAAAAATCTTTTTTCCACTCCACTTTTCCATCTTCAGATCATAATAATAGTTAACCATAAAGATTATACAAAGGAAGAATTTCAGTAGCAGTCAACAAACAGTTGCTAAAGGAACATGAATTTAGAACGGCGTGTTCCTTGAGATGTTGATGATGCAGGTAAGCAGTAAGGTTAAGGTGAACTAGCTTATGTAAGGGTTAGGGGTTAGGGTTAGGGTTAACCCTAATATACAGCTGGTAACAGAAACAATAACTTTATTTTAAAATAAAAGGTTGATGTTTTGGCAAAAAAGATAAACCAACCAGAACTAAGTCTGGGACCAGTGTGCCTGGTCTATTTATACAACTAACTAGTGTAACTGGTTAACTAAACTCACCATGAAATATGAAACTTTGTGTGTATGGTCCTCATCAAGCAGAGTGGTGCAGCGGAAGCGTGCTGGGCCCATAACCCAGAGGTCGATGGTTCACCTCCTGCCAGCATCAGAAGCTTTCCTTTGACACACTTTAGCCAACGTCCTGCTGTATAAAGAAAGAAGTAATAACAACTATGACGGACTAACATTGCTAAGCGGAATTCTATATTTTGAAATTTCCAACTTCCTATCTCCGTGAGTTGCACGACACCAAACGTTAACAAAAGCTGTGCCCTGACATAGTAATGTCCTTTGTCAGTGTAAATACAATTGAACTCTCAGCAGTGCAAGCCTCCACATTTTTGAGGGTTTGAACGAGTTTTTGTGTGCAGAGAAGATAGCTTTCAGGGATTGTTTATGGTAACAAGCTACCTAATAACATTGGCGAAAAGGTTTTACAATATGATAGCATGTATTATTTAATTAAATACAGGCGAATACTTTACGTTGTCTTTTATCAGTTACATTGTGTGCTTCCATTATTATGTGACATACAGCCTTGCAGGTATGTTTGGTTCTGAAGTGAGACAAAACTAACAAGTAAATACATGATGTATATAACTAGGACACAAATTAACCATAAACATCAAATATCAGATGAAATAAACAGCATTTAATAGATCTGTATCAATAACCTAGATAATTAACATAGACACTGACGTTTATAACTGAACATATGGTTTAAATACACTTATACTGCCATCTACTGGTGGAAAGGGTAAGAACTTTTACTCTGCGTCTCATTATACAGTCTATGGCATAGACTGTATAATGTATAATAATGTATCTATGCTCTGCGTTCACTCAAGCAACAGCACAATACGGTGGGAAAATAAACACCAGTGCTAACAGCAATAACCCTGCGAACACAGAAATGACTTTGACTTAACTATATTACGAACTGTATTGTATTAATCAATGCAAAGATTAATTGAAACTTGATTCTTGCTGTAAATGCATATTAATCCGCCTGTAGTTAACTACTGTTGCTAATCTACTCCCATCGGCCCATGTTTAATTATTTATTGTTCTTCTAATGTTACCCTGGTATGTGCTTGCATCATAGACTGCAAATAAGAGTTTCTTATGTTCATTATATTGCCTTTATGTTGCCATCCTTTCACTTCCGGGTCCCCTGTCTTGGTTTGCGTCTTTCTTCAAAACCAAAAACCAAAATCGGCTCGTTATTTGAGTTCGGATTAAACGATGAAACATACTACGAAAATGTACACTGACCCTTTTGATTGAACCCTATTTCTGTGAAACCATATAATTAGGATTGCGTCCCCTCATTGGTGTGATAAAGCATAGGTGGGAGGGGCAAGCACCAAACCGGAAGTTAACCCAGCAATGAGGTGAGGAAATAACAAGAGCTGTAGCTAGTTTTCATCAAGAGGTCATAAAGTTATCATAGCTAATATATTACACAATCCTGTGATGGAAACATGGATACGATGCACTACTGCAATAAAACAGCATGATTTTGGGGGATGGAAAAGTGCTAAAAGTCTTTGCAAAGTAATTAAATGATGAGCTTTGCAGTTAAGAATCGTTGTGTATTACATGTAGGCTTTAAATTAGTTTTCCTAACCGCTGCATGTGTGCGGATCCCTAATCAATCACAGGAACGCTGGATGCTGCCCAGGAGCTGTGAGCTGGACTAGCCAGCTAGTGAAACAGATAGCTGGCTAGCTTGTTGCTACAGTGAGGAAAAGCAGTTGTATATTGTAAGAATGGTGGACAAACTGGTAAACCCTCAAGTGATAAAATGAACCCAAATGTAACCAAAAAAGATCAGATTTTTGGGTCATATAAACTGGTATGCCAGCCCTCCTTCGATCAGAACGGGCCTCTATACCTCCCTACAAATCAAAAAACACCAACTAGAAACATGGATTTTTATGTTGTATGCAAAACATAGGGCTGCACGGTGGTGTAGTGGTTAGCACTGTCGCCTCAATTCCCGGGCCGGACAACCTTCTGTGTGGAGTTTGCATGTTCTCCCCGTGTCAGTGTGGGTTCTCTCCGGGTTCTCCGGCTTCCTCCCACAGTCCAAAGACATGCAGCTTAGGTTAATTGATGACTCTAAATTGCCCGTAGGTGTGAATGTGAGCGTGAGTGGTTGTCTGTCTCTATATGTCAGCCCTGTGATAGGCTGGAGACCTGTCCAGGTGAACCCTGTCCAGGTGAACCCTGTCCAGGGTGAACCCTGCCTTCACCCATTGACAGCTGGGATCGGCTCCAGCACCCCCGCGACCCTTAACTGGATAAGCGGTTACGGAAGATGGATGGATGGATGCAAAACATAATGTTACTGCTCCATCTTCAAACATGTTGTTGTTCTAGTTATGCACATGCGCGCTGTCAGACGTCACGACGGCCGTCACTTCATGAACATCATTCAACACGTGTGGAAGACAATGTAACCAGTTCAACAAGATGCAACACTGAAGCAAAACCAGTGAGGTTCACCTGAAGACCAAACAGATCCTCCTGTCCTTCTGGATGAATCTCATAATACTTTAAATAGTTCAATAATATCATCTCCACCTGTTGTGAGAATATCATCTCCACCTGTTGTGTGATTATATCCACCTGTTGTGTGAAGATTCTCCACCTGTTGTGAGAATATCATCTCCACCTGTTGTGTGATTATATCCACTTGTTGTGAGAAGATTCTCCACCTGTTGGGAGAAGATTCTCCACCTGTTGGGAGAAGATTCTCCACCTGTTGGGAGAAGATTCTCCACCTGTTGTGTGAAGATTCTCCACATGTCATTTTCAGAGTCGGCTATCAATGCTAATTGCGGGAACATTCTGAGAGAACACGTCCATTGGCTACAAATCCAAATATGATTGGTTGATCAAATTGTCAATCCAAACGTACGCTCTCATTACGTTCAATTGTCAGGGCATTATATCAAGGAAACAGAATACCCCGGATGGAGGATATTCTACCCAGAGACACGTAGAGAAAAATATCTGATTGGTTGCATTTTTTTCCCAACATTAAATCACTCGAATGCGCAAAGCATGGACGGACAACAGTTTACATTTTATTTTATTAACATTTTTATTTTATTTTATTGATAGAATTATTCAGATATGTTTTTTTATTTTTTTATCTGAGGATTCCAGGGCCTTCTCTGAATACCTTGAAGGCCCTGACATTTCGCCCCTGTTCGAATATGCTATAACTTTATTTCCCCTTCAAATTGATACTTTCAGTAATAAAGAAATGTATTATGTGTTGAGCTTTTTTATTTTCTATTTATAGCATGAACCTTTCTCAAAACTGTCCCAATACCCCTTGCACAAGTGATCAGCTGTTAGCACTGTATGAGAGAATATTCAGTCATAGCAGAGAGAGGAGGGCTGATAACCCTAACCCTAACCCTAACCCTGTATGAGAGAATATTCAGTCATAGCAGAGAGAGGAGGGCTAAACCCTAACCCTAACCCTATGAGAGAGAGAATATTCAGTCATAGCAGAGAGAGGAGGGCTGATAACTGATAACCCTAACCCTAACCCTAACCCTGTAACCCTAACCCTGTATGAGAGAATATTCAGTCATAGCAGAGAGAGGAGGGCTGATAACCCTAACCCTAACCCTAACCCTGTATGAGAGAATATTCAGTCATAGCAGAGAGAGGAGGGCTGATAACCCTAACCCTAACCCTAACCCTGTATGAGAGAATATTCAGTCATAGCAGAGAGAGGAGGGCTGATAACCCTAACCCTAACCCTGTATGAGAGAATATTCAGTCATAGCAGAGAGAGGAGGGCTGATAACCCTAACCCTAACCCTGTATGAGAGAATATTCAGTCATAGCAGAGAGAGGAGGGCTGATAACCCTAACCCTAACCCTAACAGTCATAGCAGAGAGAGGAGGGCTGATAACCCTAACCCTAACCCTGTATGAGAGAATATTCAGTCATAGCAGAGAGAGGAGGGCTGATAACCCTAACCCTAACCCTGTATGAGAGAATATTCAGTCATAGCAGAGAGAGGAGGGCTGATAACCCTAACCCTAACCCTGTATGAGAGAATATTCAGTCATAGCAGAGAGAGGAGGGCTTATAACCCAGCGCACTTCATCCAGCTCTCTTAGGAGCGCTCCACTGGGCCCAGTCTAATGCAAATAACTCATTCTCTCCCTCCCTTCGGTTCTCAGCTCTAATATGCGTCGCCATTATAGTGCCAAATCAGACTAGGTTACTTAAACAATACTAAGAAGAGTTCATAGAAATTCTTAGAAAAACTATAAGGGCATTCAGTTTGGAAGTCACGTGGCATTTCTTTTCTTGGCTGAACCAACACTTTTTGTGCCATGGGCCTCTGTTGGTCTCATCAAAGGAGTAGCTTTGACTTTGTGAAAGAATTAAGAAGATTTACAGACAGGGTTTATGAGCCGATAAGACCAAACAAAGAGCTGGAATAACAAATAGTTGCCATAAGGGGGTTCGGAGCTGCGAGTATAGTTGTTATTTAAAAAAACAAACTTGAACCAGGCAATGTATACTCTTTTTCTGCTCCGTAGGCCTGCTGCTCAGCAGCACCCCTCTTTCACTGAGCAGCAGTGTCTTTTCAGCATGTCGCATCTGAAAGAGATGTGGGCGTTTCAGCGATTCTCCTCGCTGCAAGGTGCCATCCTTCCCTTCAGAATGGGGAGACACTTTATGACATCCCTGCCAAAGCAGCGGAAGAAAACTATAGGGCCCTTTAAAAGAACTCACTGGTAGCCCAACAGCATAACCGCGATCATGGTTATGGGTCAACACAGTCTCTTCTGTGGGAGGGCCGACTGCATCTTGGCTATACAGTATATCATCACTTAGAAAACCAGAAGACGTACACATTCTACTTCAGTATACATAAAAGTGCCACTACTGTATAGGCTACTAGATTAAAAACATAAAAGTCAGTAATGGTTTATCCATAAAGTTGTCCTGCGTACAATTTATCATTTCATTTTTATTGGTAAGTTATAGTTTACATTACACTTTGCAGACTTCTATGGGTCTTTGGATAAATAAAAAAACATTAGCAGACGTTAAACATGTACCTGAAATGCACAGGACGAGGGAGGTATGTTTTTGATGAATGGTTACATTTACGTTTTATTGTATAAATTGGGTCTGGCACTACAGGTATCCATAACCAGTCTATATCATAAAGAGGTTGTGTGGGCCTATCGGTGTAGGCTAAAGATATTCTAAATTGTGTTTCAGAAAAGCTAAAGACAGCCATTTACGTCCAGAGGAGACAGAGAAGGGTGCATGGCGTGTAATTAGCAGCCTGTAGCAGAAAATTGTTGTGTTGTCCGACAAGCATCTGATTTGCCCGCCACTGTTTCGGTACTTATCTGTGAAACCAGAGAAGAATGGAAGAAATGACAGTCAAACCCCATTCTCTATATGTCAACTCCACAAAACTAATAGAGGTGCAAATTATACTTGAGTATTGCTCAACTATATAACTCTATGCAGAACAGTATTTTTATTAAGTATTATCTTATAATATGAGCTTTATTTCCACTCCTTTTTTTCTCTAATTTGTCAATTGGTGCCTGCTCGATAATTTGGGTTAAATGCATCATTCTCTAACGCGCTACACTCAAATTATTTCAACAACAACAAACAAATAGGAGCCTTAAACAATTACAGGCATATTTTATTTTTTGCATGGTTAAGGTTGTTAATAGAAATATCGAAATATATATATTTTTAGTCAACCTTTGGATGACGACTTTGATTTCATCATCTATGCCAATTGACAAATGGACTAAAACATCTTAATGTTTTTATGAGAATTATGCTGTTCTGCTTTCGAGGGTGAGCAATGAACTTTCATGTAAATGTATCCAGCTAATTTGATCACATAGCAATTAATATATGAAGTAACTATGAATTAACATTCATCGATCGATGACCTATTAAGTGTGAAGTTTCACATATCGACTTGATCATTTACTGCTGGTGAGCAAGAGGAATTCATGATACGTCCTGCATTCATTAATTCCTTAATAATTATGAGACATGCACGAGTTAAGCATTATACTTAAACATATGACTTCTAGCCTTTTTATTAAGTGTTATCCTTTATTTTTAACAAAATCGATGTATTGCAAAAAGAACAAATTAAGTTTGTAAAACATAGCACAAACTCAGTGTTCATAGAGGCCTAATGAATTAATCAAATGTTCAAAACAATTTCATAAATGTAAGATTTCATTCATTTCATTTCATTTCCGTGCCCACACATCTACTTGGACCATAAGAAATGTAACCTATAGTTGTTTGAGGCTCAAAAGCCCGTTATGTTATTTTCTTACAGTTTGACTTCAGCACGAAATCGATTTAGTTGCTTAAGCCTTTATCACAGGTACCCACAATGAAATCATGTTTTTACTCGCCGTCTCTCTTCATACCCATATGAAAATGATCAGATATCAATAAATACTGTATGTGATGTAAACAACCACTTTTTACATACGTGGAAGGTAAAGATCGAAAACAGTTTCAACAAACAAGACAACACATTCTTTCTTTCGTTCATTTTATTAAGAAAATACTAAATATATATACATTATAACCTATAATAGCATATTGTGGTAATCTATACAGTGCAATAATAAACATTCAATCGGACATCTAGCTCTACCAAGGCCGCCAGACATTGTGATGAGTGTTTGCAACATCATTCCTGTGACTGACGGCGTGAACCATCTTGTTACTGGGACTTTTTTCATGAGTATGTTTCACAGGGACAAGCTGTTTGGTTACAGACGCGTCTTCACTCGGTAAGAGGGAGGACGCGTCTGCACTGTGGGGGTTCAGGGCTTTAGATTGAGTCGCTTTTCTTGCTTCAGGTGCAGCTGCGGATGTCTCTGCTGGCTCCGGGCCGCTGTCCATGGTGCTGAAGACTTCCTCTCGTCTGAAGACTTCCTCTCGTCCACCAGATCTGCGGAGTTTACTGGAGAGCTGCGATAACATCCAGCGGTCGCTCCCGGTCAAGTTGTCTGCCATCCGCAAATACTGGGTGACGTTTGCCAGGCAGCTTCGGAAACCACTCTGATAGTCAGAAAACTCCGAAGCAGCGGCGGCTACTGGAAGCAATGGAAAGACATCTAAAGGTTAGAAACACACACACACACACACATGCATACAGCTGTGCGTAAAGCTGGTCTGGAGTATCCATAGATAACCTGAAATCAGAGTATTTGAATATCTGATTGGTCTACTGTAAGCGTGAGGTTTTAACTTACAGCTCTGGATCTTTTGGAGGTTCCTCAG
Organism: Anoplopoma fimbria; assembly: GCF_027596085.1. Lineage (NCBI taxonomy): Eukaryota > Metazoa > Chordata > Actinopteri > Perciformes > Anoplopomatidae > Anoplopoma > Anoplopoma fimbria. Next base: position 43,176 of record NC_072460.1, on the reverse strand, counting down.
ATGTTTCACAGTAAGCTCCAGGATGTCAGCCTTTTCCAGTTTCCGCTTTCGAATCTGAGCAAAGTAAAGAGATAACATTACATCCATTTTTCTCTAGTAATTATTATCACTACTTAAACATGAATTGCAATACCTAGGTAAAACATTAAACGTGTACACCCTGCATGCTTACACTAGTGCTGTAGTAGCTCTCCAGGAGAGATTTTAACTGGTCCAAACACTTGTTTATGCGAGCTCTTCGTTTCTTTTCCATGAGTGGTTTGGAAACCTGTAAATAAAAACAGTGGGTACAATGAATATTAAATACAACACACTTCAAATCATTCCGTTGTATTTCATTTTCTCTTTTTGAATCATGTTCATCTTAATAAGTTCTTCTACACACCTTGTTTCCAGCGATGGGTTTGGACTTTTCTACACAATCTGTTGTCGCCACCATTCTGTTAGTCCTTTTCTCGTTTCCTTGAAGTTAATCTGTTTCCCTCTTATGCGGACGAATGAAGGAGTTGACCCTGAGTGGATCTTTATAGAGACACCCACTTAACATCTCAATGCAAACAGTCCCGCCTGTCTCTTGCGCTCAAATGACACTGCGTCATTTGACAGCCAAAACCAACCGAAGGCTTAGACGCCCCAGAGAAAGTAAATAATGGTATGCAGTTTGAAATCCATATTGTAAATTACCGAATGTTTATATATCCTTCCAATTAATTTATTTCAAACAACGTCACCTGGGAAATGTCTTCTTAAGTTAAGGGGGCACTAACAAAAGATTGATAACAAATACAGCCCTTGCAGACTGGTCAGACACCACAATGTATAGACGTGTTATGCACAACAACTGTGTCCCTTTGGGATAGAAAATACTCTCTGTCTATTTATTTAGCTATTGGGATTATTTTGAGGTCAGTTAAACAAAAAAAATACACAGACCATATGTAAGTTTAGCGTTTGAAATGGATATACAAGTGCCAGCCCGAGAAACAACGTGTGGGGCAAAAAGCTAAGGAGAAGCGTAAACAATCATAAACATAATGGGTAATCATAATGGTTCTGCTCGGTCAGCATGCTGTGAGCACTGTTGAGTCCTGTATTCAATCTTTTATATGTGAGTTTCACGCCACCAGGTCGAAGGCAGCACCGTGGTAATTCCCTGCGTGTCCCCACAACATTTGGATTTTCTGGTGGCCACTTTAGTAAAAGTGTTACACCTGCAAAATGTTATAACAACTGTTAAACTGCTTTTTAAGGCCAACTTGGGCTTTTGTTTTTATACATTAAACGACAAAACATGTAGCGATAGAGAAAACATTATATATTTTGCTATGTTGTTTTAACTTAAGGATATTTTCGACTATTGTGCGTCGCCAGGTTTTGTCTTCATACCATGGTATGGGTTATGGGTATGGGGTGAGGCACCGAGGAGAATCGCGGGCCGCCCCTTGTCCTCGGTCCCTCGCCTCCCGATTTTCCACACTTCTTCCTGAAAGGTTCGAAGGCTTGGGAAAGTCATACCAGCTGAAACAATGTATTGACTAGAGTGCACATCTTGTGCTCACACACAGAACATGTGAAAATACGAAACGGGGTTGAATTGAGGCTAGACACCAATTTATGGGATGCGTTATACTTTGGCTTTAGCGCTGTCTGCAAGGTAAATGCCATCATTGTCGCCAATTAACTCTTAAGATGTGTGATTTTGGCATACTGGAACATTTCCAGATGACAGAGAGTCAGTTTAGATGGTGCGTTTTGCAAAAGGCGCGATGACATTGAGAAAACCTTTCTTATATTGCCGAAGTCTTCTAGCCTGATCCGGTACACAATGCGTGTGTTAAAGGAGGGCCATTGTATTCAGTCTGGGGAGAGCACGCATGAAAAGAGGCCAGTTTATAGGAGCGCTCCATTGATCTTTTCTTGTGGCATGCTTTGTGACCACAAACGTGTGGGCATCAAAAGATTCCCTCCACTTCTAAAGTGAACCAACATAGCTTTTCTCTTCATTCTGTTTGGACAAGATGAAGTAGACCTCGTGTACAATCTGCTGTTATATTTGATTGCCTCAAAGCGCTACCTGATTGTGTAGCTCAAACATTGTGCTGCAATTGTCTTTTATTTAAATGCATAACATCATTTAAAATGTATGCATTTATTTCCATAGTTAGAAGTGGATTGGTTTGTCTCGCATAACTAAATTCTCAAGTCCCAGTTCGAAGCAGTAATAATTCAAAGAGACTGTTGAAGCACAGGCCTGTCAGTCGTGTGTCAGCCACTAATTGCGTAAAATGTAAAAACTCGCGAGCCCCAATTGTTCTGTTATACATTGAAGCATTTAATCGGTATGAAGTTTGCCCGAGGTGCTCTGGTGTAAGTGTGCTTTCTGGTGTCTTTTGTCCTCTCTGGACGCTACATTATCTGCGTTTTTCACGCTTGGATTGAACACAAGACCGTGGAGCGTTGATTTCAGCAGGAAGTCATGGCATCACCACAGTCGCCTGTTTGGTTATTCTCTGCCTCAGAGTGGAGATTTCACCGCTGATTATTCGGTATAATTTCAATTAGTGTTGGCTCTCTGGGGTCTACAGTGAAGAAATGCAGCCAGGCCGTTAACCCGTTTCCCTCCAACCTCACTTCTCTGAAAAGTCGTTATGTCATCATCTATCCATAAGAATGGCGCAACGAGAAACTTGTGTCCCCAAGTGGACATAATAATGCAGGGGCCATTAAATGACAAGTTAAGTGTATGTTTATAAAAGGACTCGGGCTCTCGCTCCACTTTCACTCTTCAGCCCCAGGTCATTCATTAACCCTATCGGACCTTTGTCATGGATGCATGCTGGCGGGGACCTGACAATGCTGCTGTAATAATTGGACTATTGGGGGACTTGTTAACAACAATTAGTGAAGCAATTATGCAATTACTGCAATAAACTATTTTATTCCTAGAGGGAAACGGGGACATTTGCAAACCAATGGTTAGGCCTATACCCAAATGGTAATATGCAGACATGCAGAGTTTATCTGCCATTTAGGCTATTTCTGAAGAAAACATTATGTGGATGATAATGATCTACAAATAATAGTAGATTACAAATAATATAGGCTACTATGTTTTATCAACATGCGTGGTAAGTGTAAACTTACTGCAAAATAAAATTCCTACATTAACGTTAAGCATTCTGATCACTCAATTCATTCTCCAATAATAAAAATATGCCTGTGCTGCAGATCATTCTACTTTCTTGCACAACATCATTTAAATGACCAATGTACGTTGTGGTGAATTTCGTTCGTATATTGTGAATGCACACATTAAAGGCTATACCATGTTTGCATGTCGTAGTAGAGCACAGGGCCCAGAACCTAGCGCACCATGAGCCTTCCATTCAAACGGACCCGAGGCAGCCCTGTGACCAAAACGCTCATTGTGAGTAACACAGTCACAGTAAAGGGAGCAGGTACATGTGCAGGTGCACTGGGGAAATATTAAATATATATACAGGACTCTCTGAAAAGCCACGCGACGGACCTGTTGACGAAGCTCTGATCAAACATCAAATATAAATAGCGTCATGAATTTCTATAGACTGGTCCTTGGGTTATTTAAAGACTTCTTACTTTGGTGTGGGAACACAATGGCCACTGTTTGCCTGTGTGTGCCGGGGTTACCGCATGAAAAGACCAGAGGTGCACATTAACATCGCTTAAGGTTTTCTCAAGGACCGAAATGAACTGGCTGGAAAGTAACTTTATAACTCGCTGGAGGATGAAGCCTTTGTCGAGCTCTGAACTGAAAGAGACAAGTGCCTAACAAAAGGGGAGCGCCATTGTTCAACACTAAAGCGCATGGGTATTGATGCACCTTGAATTGCAAAACATCTGCCATTACTCTGAACCACTTGAGCAAGATTTGAATGAGAATAACCAAGCCCCCTTTAGCGCCCCGCATTAAGCCGTGCGTAAAACAACAGTTAGGCATATGACCAACGTGGGAATTAAGCATTTTGTTTAAGATAAGTAACATATCACAAACAAATCCGAGGAAAGTATTTTGCCTTCTCTCTGTGCCATATCGCCTCAGTGCGGAATCTCATTCCTGATGGATTGACACTGTCATCTTCCTAAATTGGGCCTATTTGTTTGCAATGTTAATGTTTCTCCGTGTACCTCAAACGTAATCTTGTCTAAATGTAGTCCACGTCACGATATTTTAGTTTCGGTTTGATGGATTTATGACTATGAAGTACTACATATAGTCCTATTGGTTAGATCCATCTCTTTACACACAATGCCAGCCTCTGTAGATCAAACCCATCGTTAGTTCTGAACAAAAGCACACAGGCTAAAAATTAACTCCAACTAATTGTCACTGCTGAAAGCGACCCGACTGTATTGACAGTGAATAGATGTAAAGGTATTCTGTGCCACTCAAACATTTTCTTTGTTAAAAATCAAATCGATATTTGTTTTAGAGGTGTTTCAACAAAATTGCTAGAGTTATTCTCAAGATAAATAAGTAATACTTAAATGGGGAAATTGTACTAATTGAGATTGGGAAAGTATGATTCCAGATATCTCACCACCAGCACCTCTGATTGACGAGAGCCTGTAGTCTTTCAATCAAAATAAGACAGTTTTAAAGGCAAATCCCACATGGCCACCACACGCAAATGGCCTCCACTTAAACTGTGTTTTTGCTTAAGGCGTAAAAGAAAGGACCAGTTGCTGGCAAAGTTTTTCTCAGGGTTTTCCCCTTTATCTGGCCAAAGTGGAAAATTGAAAGGTACAAGTGAAAAGCCATGGGGCGTTGCTCCGATTTTCCTCGCTCCATATTTTGTAAAACAGAAATATGTGTCCCCTCAGCAGAAGTGCCGCCTCCATCGGCTTGAACAAAATAACGAATATAAAAGATAATCAAATCAAGGAATATTGTCGTTATAGAATATAAAAATTCAAGAATGAAAAGGTTAGTATTAGTCTTGGCAATTTAGGCGCAGATAGGCCTACTCGTTTTAAATATTTAGACTGATATGGATTTATCAGCCTGCAATTTTTTAAAAGTCCTTGATCACAAAACTAACACTATAGCAGACCACACAAATCTTGTGCATATTCCGAGTGGATGAATTCGCTGAACTTCTGCTTGACAACGTGTGTGGCGAATGTAACTGAAATTGGTATGAAATCGTCAATTTGTTGGTGTCAGCGTTCAGCTCTCCAAACGCGCCATATGGCATGCTAAGTGGCACTATTTACCAATTCGTTCCTAGTTTCACGGTCCATCCTCCCCTTCTCCTTGCCAGGAAACTGAATAGCCACAACAAAATGGCAATTTACCCTCTGGATTTGTCACGTACCCCCTGCGGCAAGGCTCTTTCCGTTTCACTTTGTGGGCCTGACTGAGTGTCACAGCGTGAAACTATGACTTTCAAATGGAGGCATAAAGTGGTCTACCGTCAGCACTGTCTCAGGTCAGTTAACCTGTCAAAACGACCAAAGCACTTTAGCTTCATGGCCTTACATGTCCCGTTTTATTGTTTGACAATATGAAAGAACTAATATAATAGTGTATATAAGTAATATAAGAGTGTTGGTCAGTGGGCAAGGTTGCATAACCATAGCAAAAGTCAGTATATTGATAACTAAATAAATGATCTGACATTCAATCCCTGACACACAACTATTATTTGAGACAAAACATGTCTTAATTGGATCCTTGACCAAATAATCTATCAAAGAGAAGATCTGGCAAAACACATGGGAACTAACATCTTTAGGGTCACCCAGATTCACACTACCTGACTAGGTCATATCACTGTCTGTAGAGGCATTCAATGCTTCCAAATGACACATGTTGCTCCCCAAACACATCTGTATTCACATCTAATCAGGGTCATGGTTGGCAATTGGGTTGTGTCACACTGAACTGATTTAATATGTAACTGATTAAGCAACTAATGAAGTTCCAAGACTGAACAAGAAGGTTAGATGTTACTGTTGGGCAGTGAGTAAAATCATCAATGAGGTGGTTGGATTCCAGCTGGGGTAAGCAGCTCCAGAGGTGTTTAGTGCTTTCGTTCTAAGGGATTTCGGAATTAAGGTGCTTCGACACATAATTTTTTAATTGACAAATTTAAGAATTTGTTCAAACTTTGGAATCAGAGCCAATAAAATCCTAGATGATAGCCATAAACATCAAAGCTGGAAAGGATTTTAATCATCACTGCATACTTCCACAAATGGAGACTTTTAATTGTCCATTAGGGTACCGAAACAAACTGACACATATAAAACAAAAACTCTAGCATACATTACTTAGTGTTCATTTATCATTACAGTGTATTGGTTCAGTAAGAATGATCTATTCAATTTATATTCAAACTGTTGCATCTAATATTCAGTGCATCTAATGCATACAATCTTAAACAGTACAAAATCTGCAAAAAAAAACTCTCCACCTCTCTGCACTCTCCACCCACCCCTTAAACTTTAATCTCAGTTCTTCACTCAGTGTTGCATTTGAAGATTAACTCACATCATCCAGTTTCAAGTATTACATACAGTCTAATTGTTTTAATGCCCTCATGGATAAAATGGCTTCAAGATCATACTGAAGGGGTGACATTTGAAATGGCAGCGTATGTTTATTAGGCTTAGACTTTGAGGAATAATGACATAAGATGTTAAATTAAGTCATAAAGTATATGGTGGAACTGTAGTCTAGCCCGAGGACGGCACCACTGTGAATTGGTGCCATCATGTGGTGAGATGTTGTTATATCAACCTCAAAAACCTTGAACAGAAAGAAAAACACACATTTCATCTTATTGTTTTTATTGAGTCACTCTTATTGTTTAAATGCTGTACATGTACATGACAATATCTGAATTAGTACAGGGGCTCAACAGAATTCCCTTTAAATTGATCACTAAATGCCTCGAATCTGTTTAATAGAATTTAACAAAGATGTTAAAGAAATAATTCACCAACAACAAAATGTATGTGGATATACAACATGCATATATTTGCAGGAAAAAGAGCTCACAAAGATCGCAAAGATGTGCTTAAGTGCAACAATTTGGAGAGAAACCATTGTTGTGGACTCGTGGAATATTGCACACTGCACACATTGCACACATGTAGATATACTATACATTTTAATTTAAATTTAAATTTTAAAATATGTTTTATTTATTATCTTAATCTGTTTCATAATGAGCTGCTGCAACACCTGAATTTCCCCCATGGGGATCAATAAAGGAATATCTATCTCTATTGTTGTTGTGGTTTTTTTGTGGCATTTTCTGTCTTATTTTACAATGTAAATACAAATACTGGAAAATGGGGGGAGAGAGAGAGAGGTATGATGACATGCAACAGAGATCCAAACCCTGGAAATCGAACATGGCACGTAGCTGTAATATATATAATATTTCAGTTATTGTGGATTCTTTCTTGGTTTTTATTACTGTTTTTTATTGCTTATTTGCTTATTTATAATACTTGTTTTTATCTTTTCTTTTTCACTAAGTCTATTGTTTGCACTATACCCTATGCTGCTGTAAATCCTTTAAATTTCCCCGCTGCGGGACTAATAAACGATTATCTTATCTTATCTTATCTTAATATGACGTAACCACTTGGCTTGAGGGTGCTCCATTAGTTGTTGTTTTTAACTTATTTCAATGTTTTTCTCGTCAATACATTCCATTCAAAAAAGTCATATCTGTAAAAATATTCCCTAACAACCCTTGTAAGAAAGAGTAAACAAGATAAATACTTGTTATTTAGAAAAAGCTGAAGCATTGCATTGTAAGGGTTAGGGGTGGCTGTGGCACATGAGGTAGAGCGCTTGTCCCGTAACCACAAGGTTGGTGGTTCAAGCCCCTCTACCGGCAACATGCCGAGGTGTCCTTGAGCGAGACACCTAACCCCAAGTTGCTCCCCGGGCGCTTCATTGCAGCCCACTGCTCCTCCGGGATGGGTTAAATGCAGAGAAATAATTTCCCCATTGTGGGACTAATAAAGGATTGATTATTATTATTATTATTATTATAAGTATTCAGAAGACCACATCAGCTTTTTCTGTCTCTAGAGATGCATATTTACTGGAATCTGCTACTGGCTAATTGTTTTGGTATAATTCTGAATGAGACCTTGGAAGTACTCCTGAGTATTTCTGTGGGGTTGACAAATTATGATGTAGCATTTTGGGAGGAAATACCACAACAGAAAAGAGTAGAGACTGGAGAGTACTGCCAAGGCGTTAAGTGTTTGGATGTTTTTGCCATGGTAAAGTAAGTATTGAGTGGCAAAGATGATCCAGGTGAGGATCAGCAGGAGCAGGCAGAAGGTAATTGCTTTGGCTTCATTGTAATTTTTTGGGAGGTCTTTTCCCATGTAGGAGAAAATAAAGCAAAGGGAGCCCAAAGATAAAAGTAAAACCACAGGACCAGAGGATGCTTTTAGATCGATGTCACAACCAAGTATGATTTTGTCTGGGTACTCAACTGTTTCATTGTAGGGTTTGGGAGGGGAGAAAGTATAACCAAAAAGAAGTAGGAACGCCTGAGTAACAAATGCCACAGTGATGACCAGCCATTGTCCATGATATTTCATCCACCAACTATGGAGTTTAGGGAATTTAGCGGCCATTTTGAAAATGCAAACAATTTGAAAGGAGCGCACAACAAAACATGCTAGACAAACTGTGTAAAACAAGAGAAATGGGAAGTACCTTAAAATACAAAAGGAAACTGTTGGCTTATCAAAGTAAAAGAACACACTAAGACTACACAGACTGAGGCAGCCGAAAATTAGGAAGCACATTGGACCCCCAGCAGATCTGACAACAGGTGTGTTGTAGTTGAATGCAAAGAGAACGGACATGGCTAGTGTGAGGCCCACCAAGGCCCAGGCTCCGAGCATGATCATTATAGCCTTGCTATCTGTGAATGGGATGTACTCCACCTCCCGCAGATTGCATGATGTACTTCCTGCTGCAGACCATTCTGTTTCCTTACAGTTGATACACTCGTACGGATCCTCTGTTTAACATGAGAGAAGGACAGAGGGTCAAAAAAAGCCAAGGTCATTGAGTGGAAAATATCTGAGGAAGAAGTGTTACTCTTCCATCTTTTTTTTGGTATGTTCTCTCAAGATTATTTTTTGTTGAATTTGAACCTGCTTTAGAGGTCATTTTAACAAGACAGCAATGTATTGCAATGTATTGCAATGTATTCACATGCAGCTGAAGGCAAAAGTGTTTCTTTGGAACCTTTTCCAAACAGAAACGTTTTTAGCAAGTGTAGGGAGTCACCTTCCATCAAGACCAGAATGACTAATTCTGTCTTGACTAATCATTTACCTGTGCTGTTTATATAAGTTCCATTTGGACAGATTTCACAATTGAAGCAGCATTTGTGGATTCCATCTTGCTTCTTTGCATATCCTACATCACATTCTGGGGAACACAGTGAAGTAGGCACCTGTACAAGACAATTATGTAGCAACAAATTAAATACAAGTGAAGAAAAAAGAATACTGTGAAGCGTGGAGGCAAAAACACACAGACACATATTTATATGTAGACATCCCTGAAAATTAAACCAATAACATCCAGCATTGGTTTATGTTCCTGAATTTGCCTGTCACAGCTATAACTAAACAAATATGAGTATATATATTAGTACACAAGTGCACTCAACCAAAAAACAAAACATGTTTATGTATAAACTGTTGACATACTTTTTTATGCTGCACATATCATACTTAGGATAAAAAACTTACTTCTCCATTTGGGTTCCACTGAATTTTGGTATTGTTGATGAAAACATGGACTGATGGGTGTAATTTATAAAAACCGATCTCCTCTGCATCACCAATGTGGTTCCAGAAAACTATAGAATAGGATCCGAACGTTGGGTCACCATTCTCATCAAATTGGATATGTTGATTTAAAAGTGTAAAGTTTGACTTCTTCAGCTCTGCTAGAACCTAATGTGGGTACAAAAAGTTTGAATGACCATTACTTCTGTGTGTTCACAAAGATTTTTTTTTCCTAAGTGTTCAAAAAGATTCCAGTGGAGGCATGAACTGCAGTGTTATAACCCTCTTTAAGGAAGTGTTTTAGACTTAAACAATTTCAATTTAATTTAATATTTTGATACAAAGGCAACATTTGGGAAGTAAGTGCATGTCTAAAAATATCTAATGACAGATTTACAGGTGCTGGAGTGAGGGTGGAAGTTAAACAAATTATTTGCACAATGTACTAGCTTTCAATAAATTGAATTGAAAAGTCTGACACATTGATGATATTGACATTTTGATAGACACTGAATATTAGATTTGTCATATTAAGTTCATTGGGAGTAAAAATCTGCTTCAAAGTTATTTTTAGATTTGTTTTGTATGATAACAGAAAAGATATTATATCAAAGAATAAAATGTTACGTTCTAAAAGGCTTATCTTTAAGTTTCCACAATCAGAACATAAATGAGCAAAATCTAAATACTCAGATTATGTGTATACTTACCATGTGTGGGTACACTGTGATATTGTCATTACATCTGCCAGTTATACGTTGCAAGGTATTGTGTAAGGCATGAGCAACGGCATATACAGCAGAATAAACATAAAAAGAAAAAGATGGGTCTGCAGCGATGACATCTTCTGCATTCAAGCTGCCGCAGTTGCAAACCTGATTACAAAATATATTTTGTTCTGCATTTTCACAATGAGTCTGGCTTTTGAAAGAATAGATAAAATCACTGAAGCCAGGTATTGTCACTACTGGCTGAGACACTCCAAGTACAGTTCCAATATTTTTGATTCCTTTCTTCTTGGGGAGCTCCTTGTTTAAGGACCATCCTTCATCTGCTATCCACACCTTGTTGGTGACATTCAGTTGTATTGCTGACTCAATGAGAGCTTCAACAGTCATTTTTTGAGCAAAAACAATTATGATGGGTATCCTCTGTGCCTCTATCTGTTTGAATATTCGGGGGTAATTTGTATTGGCATTGAGGCCTTTGGTGTATGCAAGGCAAATCTCAGTCTGCTTAATCTGCTTTATGAACAACTCCAGTCCATCAATGCCATAATCATCATCACTGTTAAGGAAAGCAACCCAGCGCCAGTTGAAGTGCTGAACAATTTTTACAATCACATCTATGGCCTTTTTATTGGGATGCACTGTTCTTAGGAGAGATGGAAACTGTGCTTTTTTTGAAAAGACAGAACTAGAAGATCCATAACTGATCTGTCAAGAGAGTAATGGAAAACAAATCATGAAATGTAACATTAAAACACATTTTGAAATGAATTGATCATAATATATATTGATATAAATATGCTTTTAATGACTTGTTTTGAGAGTAAAACATGTTGAAACACAATAATTGTCAAACTTGCCATAGGAATGAGATCCACCATTAACAGTGGGGCTACAGTCAGGGCCTGAGTGCTTGTAAAAGGACCGACCACTGCTATCACTTTGGACACATCAGACTTATTTAGTTGTTGCTTGTGTGGTTCATCCCAAGGTTGGATCAAGCCATTGACTGAGATAAGTTTGAAAATATCTGGAAAATTCTTTCTTGATGAGCAATAATCAAATATCTCATAGCCGAGAGATACATTTGGCAGGAGGTTGGTGGAGTTATTTATTTCCTCTACAGAGAATCTCATCAACTGAAACCTTCGATAATTTGGGAGAAGGAAGGGTTGACTGTGAACAGAAAAAACACAAAGGATAGTGATATTTTACATACTGTGGAATTTAATGGAATATAAACAAAATTTGTTTTGGTGTGGCTTCAGAGTCTCTAATTTGCAATAATTTTGCCTCAATGCTACAAACATTAGTTTGTGAAGCCTAAATAACTTTTCGGGACCCTTGTACAGATATGTGAGTTACAAAACAGATTGCTCAGAACAAGGACTTACTTCATAATAAACTTCATACAGCAACTTGTAAATGTGCTTTTTAGCTATAGCTATTTTCTCATGTTCGTGGCAAAGCTCTGGAATGTACAGATATGTCTGTTATACTGTGCATTCTTCACTAGTTTATCTCCAAAAGCTATCCACTCAGATTTGTTGAGACTTACCTGGAGCAGTCAATTGCTTCTGGTCTGCCATGATAAACAGCGGTACTATGATGAATATCAAAAAGTCCACCTATCAAATATTCTCCTTCCAGCTGAAACTCTGAGGCTGGTGCAGTGCATTGAGCCAAGACATGTAGAAAAGATCCCAGTAGACACATCAAAGCAAGAAAATGTTCCATTGTTGTACCTACAAATATGATGTGAACTCTAATGGAATTTGCCTCAGCCTTTAGTAAGTTATGGGACTCTGGTGATGGCTAAGCCCCAGTGAAAATTTCCATGCATGTGGGATTGAAATAAATACCAATAGATGGTTGGAAGAGAATATACAAATTATAATGCAAACATAATCTAATTTGCTGCTGAACAGAGCCCTAGTGATGTGGTTTAAAAATCATCACGAGCCACAAAGTTGACTGCCTTGACCAAGAATATGAATAAATATAAAGTTACAGATGTAACTAGGGTTCTATGAATCCTGGATGACCGCCAGAGGCAGTGCTTAACACTGTATATCTTCTGTCTCGCGCACACGCAGGTCAAGTCTTTATATCAACAAAGTCACGTGTGACTTTGGATGACCCCAGCCGGGTAGAAGTTCCGGTGTCATCCCTGAGATCAGTCCTACGGAATCTCCTCGCAAATTCACAAGATTCTGAGAGACCAAGAACTCTGGCCATCATCCAGGATTCATAGTACCGTAGTTACATCTGTAACTGTTGTTCTATTTCATCCTTACTGACTGCCCGAGGCAGTGCCTAACACTAGATGACTTATATCAAGAGAGTCGCGAGGAATCCCGAGTAAATATGTCAGATACCAGAAGTTCGAACTGGGCCAGTTGATGAAGCCCGAATTACTTTTACTGTTTCAAAAGAGCAAAGCCCTTCGTAGGACTACCATAAAAGACAGAGTGCTGCTCCGACTGCTGTATGCACGCAGTGGCTTCCACATAAAGTCCCATGCACAAGCCTTTGGGGCGCTAGGGGATGCAACGGCAGAGCCCCTTTTAGGAACATGACACCAGCCTATGGCTCCAAACTGTTTTTTTCTGACCCTAGCATGCTGTCATGAAATAGCAGCTACTTACACCCTCAGGGTAGAGGGAGACCTGCCCCATATCTTGGAGGACCTGCAGAAACTCAAGTATGGCAGGCACGGAGAGAAAGAGAAGCAAGAACATGTTTCATTGTTGTAACTATCTTTTAGCAACCTGATGTGAACTCTAATGGGTTAAGCCTCAGCCTTTTATTAAGTGTAACAACAAACCCCCAAAGTTAATTTCCATGCACTTGGGAATGCATGGCAGCAGATGTCATAAATGCCTACCTCTAAATGGTTGGATGAGAGTACACAAATCAGTATGCAAAAAGTATTTAAGCTGCACAGACTCTGCTGAGACTACACAGAGTTTAAAACAAGTATGAGCATGTAAATGCCTCTATCATGAATACATCTGATGCTACTTCCTTTAGCCAAGATGACGGATGAAAAATTACCCAAAACAATTATACTTAATTATTTAGGAAAATTTTTGTTTAGTTTAGTGGTCCCGGCCTTATTGAAAGACTAAGACCTAAAGAAGGTCAAAGCAAATAAGCTTGGCACTCGGTGCTGGACAAAGTTGGATATATCCAAGAGCGAAGTAACATGGACAGAGTTGTGGCATCTCATTCTTCCTTCAAACAATATAACCAACTCTTCCCTCATCAGCACTCTTTTACACATGGGGGCTGTCATAGGACCCCAGCTGTATACTTTGTAGCAGGAGGGACAGAGTAGCGCACATATTGACAGGATGAAAAACAGTTTTATCCCAAGGCCAAAATCAATGGTACCACAACAAGGTCTGGTTTGTATTGACTGACACATTAAAGAGGGAGAGGTGGATAAAGTGTCCAGGGAACTTATGCATAACTAGACCCACTGCCTTTGCTCAAAAGGGAACCAAGTAAGGTACGTCCCACAGATCTAAACCCGCAAATGGCCAAAAATAAAGTTATTAAAATAAGTTATTTAAGACATTCAGAACATTTATAAAGCAGCAAACAAATATTTCAGTAAAGATATACACTAGTGGATTCACAGTTGGCCCTGTCAGCACCATTGCCATTGTTAGCGCTATTGGTTGCACCGCTACTCGCCACCATTTCGGCTCAGCTCCCTGCACGTTAGCTTTTGACGTCAGAGGTCAGAGTGCTGTTTGCAGGCAATCCCCACACAGCTCTCACTATAGAGTTCCTTTAAGTTTGGAGGGAAGCAGCATTTTGCAGATGTGGTCTGTACTTTGCTATGTCCAGAAATTATATCCGCAAGATAAGAAGATAATTCTTGCTTCCACAAAGGCCCAGTTTGGGAAGGTCCTTTAGGTGTCTGTGCCACTTTCACTTTCACCCGGGTTAAGGTTAGGGTTAGGGGAATAGGGACGATAACCACGATTACATATTGGAGCATTACATATTTTGGAATAAAAAAGTTTCTGAAGGTGGTAGACTCTGGGAAGGAGTATAACGTGCAATAAAACCACATTTTCTTGAATGACATTTTTTTTTCTGAAGGTCCTACGTCTTGGAAGTAGTCTGTACACCCACTAATGAGGCCATTGCGGATCGATTGGTACCATCCCCGAGTCTCTAGGACCTTCCTTTGATATAGCTAGCATAGATGTGGCACCCTGGACATTTGAATGGCTACAATTATTTGCAGGATTGTTAATGTATTAGTGTGTGTTATTAACTTGTCCCCCACACCATTATTTTCTGGTTATTATAATTTAAAACGCTTTGTGTTACTTCTCAATTAACCTGCTTTCACCTTAAGTAATCGGAGGGCGAAAATCACTTTCGATAGCAGCCGTTGGACCATCTTCCCCATCAAGGCTCTTTGAGAGCTCCATCCTAACGGCACGTTGTGACGAATAAACGAGCAGAGAGCAAAACACAGCTCCCACAATCCATTGCGCGACTCAAGCAGATAGCAGCCGTTTGGACCATCTTCCCCATCAAGGCTCTTTGAGATTCTAAATATAACGTCACAAAATGACGTAGTTTTGTGACTGTTACTCAAATAAATAAGAACAAACTACAAAAAAATAGTTTTTATAAAGTTTACAGCAAGGTTACTACAGGTAGTAGTCGTTGGACCATCTTCCACTTCAAGGCTCTTTGAGAGCAACAAGGTTTTATGACGCGTTTCAAAAAGATACAAATGACAAATGACACGTGTTGTGACGCTTCTTGCTACAATGTTGATCTTTAACAGAAACAACGAAACCAGCTGACTGACTGACGAGGACACCCTCTGGATATGCTAGACTCCCTGCATGGCTGTGTGACGCACACAAAATGTATGGTCACATTTTTGTTTATTTGATTAATATATGATGTAATGTACTGTTAGTTAAAATATTCAATGAAATAGAATCATCTATTATACTAACTTCCTCAGAAGTGTATTTCACCCTGTGGCCACTAGGCGGCAGTGCAGCGCTGTGGTTCAGGATGTGCGCACGCAACGTCTTCCCACAGCGCGGGAAAACTCTCAATGAAGACGCCACAGAACTGCCTGCTCTCACAGGTTAGTAATATATGTAAATACAAAATAAACACGATTTGAATAGAGACAAATGTTTATAGAACAATTGTTAAAATTTGTGTTTCATGTATTTGTTTAGAGGCAACGTGAGTTCGGTATTAAGACTGACTGTCGGATGCTAACGTTAGCTTAGCTGAACGATAATAGCAGTACATTCCCCTGGGTTTTCTGGCTCCTGCACATCATAATATTTGTAAATAATGAAGTGATATAAATCTGTATGTTCAATGAGTTGTGTCACACTGAGTATGTTGGTTAAATGTGACCGAAAGATGTATATTAGTGTTGCCTGTTTGTTAGCCTGTGTTAGCGCTCGTCGTATTGTTGGCGCCGCCATTGTTAGAGATCCGTGACGTCACCTACACCACAGTAGCTGTGGGACGGCTAGAGAGGGTTTTAGAGAGGGTTTTAGTTTTTAGGAGAACTGTTGTCTCAACACACTAGTGTGTTGGAATGGCACTGGCACAAGTTAAAAATATATGAACCCCATTTTTGTTTATTTGATTAATATATGATGTAATGTACTGTTAGTTAAAATATTCAATGAAATAGAATCATCTATTATACTAACTTCCTCAGAAGTGTATTTCACCCTGTGGCCACTAGGCGGCAGTGCAGCGCTGTGGTTCAGGATGTGCGCACGCAACGTCTTCCCACAGCGCGGGAAAACTCTCAATGAAGACGCCACAGAACTGCCTGCTCTCACAGGTTAGTAATATATGTAAATACAAAATAAACACCATTTAAATAGAGACAAATGTTTATAGAACAATTGTTAAAATTTGTGTTTCATGTATTTGTTTAGAGGCAACGTGAGTTCGGTATTAAGACTGACTGTCGGATGCTAACGTTAGCTTAGCTGAATGATAATAGCAGTACATTCCTCTGGGTTTTCTGGCTCCTGCACATCATAATATTTGTAAATAATGAAGTGATATAAATCTGTATGTTCAATGAGTTGTGTCACACTGAGTATGTTGGTTAAATGTGACCGAAAGATGTATATTAGTGTTGTGCCTGTTTGTTAGCCTGTGTTAGCGCTCGTCGTATTGTTGGCGCCGCCATTGTTAGAGATCCGTGACGTCACCTACACCACAGTAGCTGTGGGACGGCTAGAGAGATCCGTGACGTCACCTACACCACAGTAGCTGTGGGACGGCTAGAGAGGGTTTTATGCCCAGCTGTCCCAGTTATACTGACTGGATGGAGTGTTTAAGTGGGATAGTGAATATATGAATGTGTGAATGTTGCTTATTTAAGTTGTTGTACATTTATGTGATTTTGTGAAAGACAATGCACTTGAAAGAAATATGTAATAAACATAGCCCGGGAAAACTACCAATGAAGACGCCACAGAACTGCCTGCTTCTTCATTTATTCCTGTTTTCACAGGCACACATCATCTGCACACAGGCTCTCTAGCACTGAGACCTGTAAGTACGGACACCATCAGAGCAGTAATAAGTGTTTATGGAGTTATGGGGAAAAAAGAAAAAGAGTAACAACATTTTTCTTTTTCTTTTTATTAAGTAGGGGAGGGTGTGGCACCCTGGACATTTGAATGGCTACAATTATTTGCAGGATTGTTAATGTATTAGTGTGTGTTATTAACTTGTCCCCCACACCATTATTTTCTGGTTATTATAATTTAAAACGCTTTGTGTTACTTCTAAACTAACCTGCTTTCACTTTAAGTAATCGGAGGGCGAAAATCACTTTCGCCAATAGGGGGCAGTAGCGGCTTCTGTATGGTGGTGACGCTGTAATTCTTAAGAGAAGCAAGTTAGTGAAGCCGTAAGAAAGGAGTCAGGATAGCGGCAGTGGAAGATATTCACCCGAGACTGTCTTTCTGTTTGTATTCACAGGTGAGAGAAGTACACAAGCGTCATATACATTATGTTAAGTTCACATGTTTTCATGTTTATGAAGTGTTTATTGTTGACATATAAGGCAGCTAACTGAAGCTAGCATCAGTAGCTAAACTAAGAAGGTCGAGCCCGCTGGCTGTTTGGCGCCAGCGTGACGTCACTAACCTAGCCTATAACTGCATTGTTCATGCAGGCTGTACACAGATACATGTGTAACCTAACCCTAACCTAACCCTAACCCTGTACACAGATACATGTGTTGTCCTGTGCTGGTGATAAGCAGTGCTTTATTAGTTATGTTAAGCTGTACACAGATACATGTGTTGTCCTGTGCTGGTGATAAGCAGTGCTTTATTAGTTATGTTAAGCTGTACACAGATACATGTGTTGTCCTGTGCTGGTGATAAGCAGTGCTTTATTAGTTATGTTAAGCTGTACATTTTAGGTTGTGTATTTATATTTTGTTTAACCTAATTACAGTTGTATTAGATGGTTTCACTGATGTAGGATCACACAGGATAGCAGCAGTGGAAGATATTCACCCGAGACTGTCTTTCTGTTTGTATTCACAGAATTAAAAACTCATCTGGCGACTGAATGGAAATGATCATCATTCAGTGTGTAACAAAGAGGTCTCACTCTGTCTGTTATTGTGAAGAGGTCTCACCCTGTCTGTTATTGTGAAGAGGTCTCACCCTGTCTGTTATTGTGAAGAGGTCTCACTCTGTCTGTTATTGTGAAGAGGTCTCACTCTGTCTGCTATTTTATTGTGAAGAGGTCTCACTCTGTCTGCTATTTTATTGTGAAGAGGTCTCACTCTGTCTGCTATTTTATTGTGAAGAGGTCTCACTCTGTCTGTTTTATTGTGAAGAGGTCTCACTCTGTCTGTTATTTTATTGTGAAGAGGTCTCACTCTGTCTGCTATTTTATTGTGAAGAGGTCTCACTCTGTCTGTTATTGTGAAGAGGTCTCACCCTGTCTGTTATTTTATTGTGAAGAGGTCTCACTCTGTCTGCTATTTTATTGTGAAGAGGTCTCACTCTGTCTGCTATTTTATTGTGAAGAGGTCTACTTGTCTGCTTTTTGTGAAGAGGTCTCACTCTGTCTGTTATTGTGAAGAGGTCTCACTCTGTCTGTTATTGTGAAGAGGTCTCACTCTGTCTGTTATTGTGAAGAGGTCTCACTCTGTCTGTTATTGTATTGTGAAGAGGTCTCACCCTGTCTGTTATTTTATTGTGAAGAGGTCTCACTCTGTCTGCTATTTTATTGAAGAAGGTCTCACTCTGTCTGCTATTTTATTGTTAAGAGGTTCACTCTGTCTGTTATTGTGAGAGGTCTCACTCTGTCTGTTATTTTAGGGTTCACTCTGTCTGTTATTGTGAAGGGTCTCACTCTGTCTGTTATTTGTAGAGGTTGTCTGTTATTGTAGGGTTAAGAGGGTTAGGGGTTAGGGAATAGGGATGAAAACCACGATTACACATGAGAGGATTACATATTCTTGAATAACTAGGGTTAGGGAAAGGGTTAGGGGTTGGGGTTAGGGTTGGGGTTGGGTTAGGGTTAGGGGTTAGGGTTTAGGGTTTAGGGTTAGGGTTTAGGGGTTAGGGTTTAGGGTTTGGGTTAGGGTTAGGGTTTTCAGGGTCAGGGTTAGGGTTAGGGTTAGGGGGGTTAGGGTTTAGGGTTAGGGTTAGGGTTAGGTTTAGGGTTAGGGTTAGGGTTTAGGGTTAGGGTTAGGGGTAGGGGTTAGGGTTAGGGTTAGGGTTAGGATAAGGGATGAAAACCACAGATTCTTGATCCTTTTTGAAAATACACCCTCTTCCGAATGTGGTAGAGCCTTGGAAACGGTCTCCGCCCCCACTAATTAGGCCAAGCCCGATCGAATGGTACCGACCCCGAGTCTGTAGGACTTCGGGAAGGGGGTGAAACGGGCAAAAAATGAAAAAGGATCAAGACGCCTTTTGAATAACATTTTTTCTGAAGATCCTACAAACTTTTTCTAACGTACATCTATAGTAAGTAGGGCACGGCCTTTCCAATGGTCCTACCCCCGAGTCTCTAGGTCCTTCCTGTGATATAGCTGCCATAGACTCCCCATGTTAATTTTTTCCGGTTGCCTAAGTGTTAGGGTTAGGGTTAGGGGTTAGGGTTAGGGTTAGGGTTAGGGTTAGGAATAGGGATGAAAACCACGATTACACATGAGAGGATTACATATTCTTGAATAACTTTTTTTGAAGGTGGTAGAGACTTGGAAGTGGTCTCCGTGTCTACTAATTCGGCCAAGTCAAATCGAATGGTACCAACCCCGACTCTCTAGGACCTTGGGAATGGTTAACCTTAAAATATTTGTTTTTCGTGAATAACTTTTTTCATGAAGGTCCTACCGTTTGTAAGTGGTCTCTACTCCCACTAATGACTCCACCGCGGATCGATTGGTACCATCCGCGAGTCTCTAGGTTTCCTTTGATGTAGCTGCCATTGACTCGCTAGGGTTAGGGTTAGGGTTAGGATAGGATAAGGGATGAAAACCACAGATTCTTGATCCTTTTGAAAATACACCCTCTTCCGAATGTGGTAGAGCCTTGAAACGGTCTCCGCCCCCACTAATTAGGCCAAGCCCGATCGAATGGTACCGACCCCGAGTCTGTAGGACTTCGGGAAGGGGGTGAAACGGGCAAAAAATGAAAAAGGATCAAGACGCCTTTTTGAATAACATTTTTTCTGAAGATCCTACAAACTTTTTTCTAACGTACATCTATAGTAAGTAGGGCACGGCCTTTCCAATGGTCCTACCCCCGAGTCTCTAGGTCCTTCCTGTGATATAGCTGCCATAGACTCCCCATGTTAATTATGGGTTAGGGTTAGGGTTAGGGTTAGGGTTAGGGTTAGGAATAGGGATGAAAACCACGATTACACATGAGAGGATTACATATTCTTGAATAACTTTTTTCTGAAGGTGGTAGAGACTTGGAAGTGGTCTCCGTGTCTACTAATTCGGCCAAGTCCGATCGAATGGTACCAACCCCGACTCTCTAGGACCTTGGGAATGGTTCGAAACCCAAGAAAATATTTGTTTTTCGTGAATAACTTTTTTCATGAAGGT